>NW_026873135.1:0-14138 GCF_032173495.1 Musca vetustissima | reverse complement strand
ACATGATGGTGCAATCATCAGCATATGAAACCATAACATGTGGGGGTAATTTCGGCTTCCAGCTTTAGATTTAACGTACATTTGTGTTATACAGATTTGGTCCAAAGAACCATGGGGTTTGAAATCAATATTTCACGTCAGGCACATTTCTGCCGTATCAAAGGGAATATACCCTCATTAGGGTGAGGATATATAGACGGATTTATAATTCCCACATTCTGAAACAAGTGCTTCATGAGATGATGCATTGTCTGCAAGTAAGATCGCTTATTCCCGATAAGATATTTTGTTTTTAAAAATGCTCTACTTGTGGAACAAACGATGCATCCAATAATTTTTGAGGAAGGTTTTCATTAAATATCGAGATTTACTACAACAATATTTAGCTTTCTGTCGGTGAATTTGTTGTGGGTAAATGTTTCTTCGCTTTGCTTCTGAAACCAAATATATAAAACTTGTTCAAATTCTTCATATATATGTACATATATATATATATATATGTACATATATATATATATGTTATATATGATTTGGAAATCGGATTATCGAGATTTTACTGTACCTGCTTTAATTGGATTTATTGAAGAGCCTAAAGAGTTCAGATTAAAACCGTCTATGTGCGTACCTTTTAATTAGTGGTCAATGTGCAAAATTTCCGAATACTTTGAACGTGCAACTTAATTATGCAATATTTGCCAACATTCCTGCAAAGAGCATATCGTTAATTGGCAATTTTCTTTGTAATTATCTATAAGTCAATTACATTTGCATACCCACAATCGCAATGGTACTGGCATCGGATAATTCTCTAACTCTGTTCGATTTCATACGTTTGCCGTTGAAATTTTATAGTGCTGTCGGTATAAAGATGTTCGAATGGAATGCTGATGACTCCATGACCATCACGGAGAAGTGTATCTTTGTGTTGCTGGGTGTCAATTTCACGTTCTGTTTCTTTGCCAAGGGTCTGTTCTTTGTGTTCGGCGAATTCGTCGATACTGTGCATGCAACTCAGTGGATTCTCTATTTTATGTTTGCCATGAACGGCTGTTTCAAAACCATGTCCGTGGCTATTGGTCGCAAAAGGATCTACACCGCTCTCAAGGATATGGAACGAATGTTCCCTGAGACACTCAAGGAACGTCAGGAGTTTCGGTTAGCCCAGAACTACTCCTATATTATGCGACACGCAAAGTTCATGGGCATTCAGCACTTTGGCGCTGCTGCGATGTTTATTGCCTTTCCGGTGGTTCAGTCGTCTATTGAATATTTGAGAAGCGACGACGAGAATGCTGAGTTTGTGCCACGTACACCCTACGTAATGGTATATCCATTCGATGCATCCCGCGGAATTGGTTATGTCTTTGCCTATGTCACACAATTCATTGGTGGGTTTAGCGTGTCGTGTCACTTTGTCGGCTCCGATATGCTGTTAATGTGTGCCACTTATTTGGTAATTATACAATTCGACTATCTTTGTTACCGCATTGAAAATTTTAAATCGACGGATTATGACAGCGATATAAAGGAGCTGAAAATAATATTGGAAAGACATAATTTGTTGAATGTGTAAGTTGAGCAAATCTTTAACACTAGATCCAATTTATTTAAAACCTTCATATTAAGTAAAGAAAAAAACCAGTAAGGAAAGTAGTAAAGTCGGACAGGCCGACTATATGATACCCTTCACCACTTTAGGTATATTCAACAGATGAATCCCAACAGACGTCGCATTTTTAAAGGACCAGTAAAATGAAATTGGATCCATAAACATGTCATTCTGCAACCGATACTAAATGTTTCATTTGATCAGATATAGAAGCTATATCTAAATCTGAACCGATTTCAGGAAACTTAACACACATCATTCTAGACCTAACTCAGTACGCTATGCCGAATTTCGTGCAAATCGAAATATATATAAAGACTTTGGTGCACCATTTACCTTAAATCGGACGAAAATGTATATGGGAGCTATATCTAAATCTGAACCGACTTTCACAAAACTTTGCACACATCATTCTAGACCTAATTCATTAAGCTGTGCCAAATTTCGTGCAAATCGAAAGATATATAGGGACTTCGGCGCACCATTTACATTAAATCGGACGAAAATATATATGCGAGCTATATCTAAATCTGAACCGATTTCTCCTAATTTCAATGGGGTTCGTCCTTTGACCTATGCCAAATTTCAACCAAATCGGATCATAAATGCGACCTGTACTTTGTTCACAGCTCTATTCATTCACCCAAATCCAAATTGTACCAAATCTAGTGCCGATTAGTACTTTTTGAACACATGAATATTAGGTTGGTTAAAGAGAAACCCATTATGAAAATTTCGATAAAATCGGAGAAATTATCGAAGTTGACCGGCATGTTAGCAGTCGTAACATCGCCCAGGAGCTAAAAATCGACCATAAAACTATTTTAAACCATTTACACAAACCTGGATTCAAAAATAAGCTCGATGTTTGGGTGCCATACCAATTAACAGAAAAAAATAGGATGGATCGAATTTCTATCTGCGAAACCTTGGCCAAACGGAATGAGATAGCTAGGCCACACACATATACAGTAACTCGCCAGAAACTTCGGAAGCTTGGTTGGAAAGTTTTAATGCATCCGCCATACAGTCGGAGTTATAGCATCAAAAGTATTCATATGTACATACATACATATGTACAGTGAGTGTAATAAATATTTTGCCTCAATATAAATATTACAAAATTCTAATATATACGCCTAAAGCCAGCATACTAAAGATGTAAACTGAATTATGTATGATGGGATATGTTTGTGGACATATTTAGATCTTATTTCTGCAAGAATCACTGCGAAAGACCTATTGGTACGAAGATATCGGCCAAAATCTATACCAACCCAAAAATATTATCACAAAAAAGTATTTTGCTTTTTATTATCAATTTTGAAAAAATAATTATATAACACACGCATTGTCTTTTTATAGTTACCATTGCGGGTAACCACATACTAAAAGCGATTTGGCGACGATTCCAATAAACCACTGCATTTTTTCGCGAATATTTTCTCACATTTACGTTCAATACATTCTCCAGCAAGTTTTTATTTAATATATGGTAATTTCTCGTCCTAATCTCAAAATGTGAGTATTATATATGGTCGTCGCGGCTTCAAAACATCCCAATTAACTTTAGAATAATAAAAAGGAGGTTTTGCAAAATATATCGCGAGGACAGGACCCCAAAAACTATTAAAACCAAAGATCGACCAGCTTATTCACTGATGCATTTTATTCGCAACTGATGGTGTTAAACGGATGTAAAATATTGACTGCGTATTCGTCACCAGCTACCACAGTTTTTTAAAACGCAATAGTATTTGACGAAGAATGATGTTTTCTTCCATCCTCATGTACTGTTTGTAGTTTCTGTTGTTTTAGAACTGTTAATTTCTTTGAATCTGACCACCTTATTGCTATTTTCATCGCATATATTGGTTCCTAGATCAATATTAATGGACCATAAAGTTTTCAAAGTGTGAAAAATGGGGTTTCGCGATATTTTTTTAATAATTTCTTTGTCGGATTTTGGTTTTAATAGTTTTTAAGGTCCTGTCCTCGCGATTTATTTTGCAAAACCTCCTTTTTAGTATTCTAAACTTATTTGGAATGTTTTGAAGCCGCGACGACTATATCTAATACTCTCATTTTGAGATTAGGACGAGAAATTACCATATATTAAATGAAAAATTGCTGAATAATGTATTGCACGTAAATGTGAGAAAATATTCGCGAAAAAATGCCGTGGTTTATTGGAATCGTCGCCAAATCGCTTTTAGTATGTGGTTACCCGCAATGATAACTATAAAAAGACGAAGCGTGTGTTATATAATGATTTTTTAAAAAATGATAATAAAAAGCAAAATACTTTTTTGTGATAATCATTTTTGTATTGGTATAGATTTTTGCCGATATCTTCGTGACCAATAGGTCGTTCTCAGTGATTCTTGCAGAAATAAGATCTAAATATGTCCACAAACATATCCCATCATACATAATTCATTTTACATCTTTGGTATGCTCGCTTTAGGCGTATATATTAGAATTTTGTCAAATTTATATTGGGGCAAAATACTTATTACACTCACTGTATGTACATATATCTGAAAGAATGTATGTTCACTTTCTAAGATAGGTTGGCTACATGTAGCGACTACATTTAGTTGAATAACTTGGAAGTAAATACGCTTCATCCGATGAGAATAAATTTTGGAAAAAATTTGAAATATGGAAATAAAAATAAAATAAAATTGAAAAAATTTATTGACATTATAATCTTTTATTTTGTCAGTTTGTGAAAATATATTTATATAAAAAATTTTACTTGGATTACAAAAATATATGGATTATAATAAATACCATTTTGTGGGGAAGTAACAGGTGGATGTGATCGATAATAAGACGTTCAAAATAGTAATTTCAGTTATTACGTGTCATTATCTGTTTTCATGGACATAACAATTGTGTAAAATTGATAAAAATTACACTGTGCTACAAAATAACAAAAAAAATTTTTTCAGGGGTTCTATTGTACCAATTCAGTTTAGTTGGAGTCCCTGGATCACGACAATGCCTTTGGTTTTTCTGGGTCACTTCGAAAATTAATTTTATAACGGTAAATATGGAGAAAAACGTAGTTTCATGGATTTTCCATTTGAAAATTGAATAACTTATTTACTTTATAACGGATTTATATTATTCTTTTTTTCTTTCGAAGAGTACAATTTTTCCTTTTAAACAAGTTATATATTTGGTAAATCGGTTGAGGATTGGCTGAGTTACAGCGGTTGAAATGTGGAAAAATACGCATAAAATGACAAAATTTATTTTTCTTCGGACTGTACGATGAAATTATGATATCAAGTCATATAAGTTTTATTATATTACGGGGAAGAAAATTAAATTAGCTTTCGAAAATGTTAAAAATCAAAAAAATCTGTTAAAAAATGGATGACTTATACAAATTTTTGTATTGATTCTATGCATATTCTCTAAAGGAAATATGGGTCTGTATCGTTTCCTGTTACAAACCGTTATGTTTACAACAGGCAAAGGGAAACGAGATAGACCCATATTTCCTTTAGAGAATATGCATAGAATCAATACAAAAATGTGTATAAGTCATTCATTTTTTAACCGATTTTTTTGATTTTTATCATTTTCGAAAGCTAATTTAATTTTCTTCTCCGTAATATAATAAAACTTATATGGCTTGATATCATAATTTCATCGTACAGTCCGAAGAAAAATAAATTTTGTCACTTTATGCGTATTTTTTCACATTTTAACCGCTGTAACTCAGCCAATCCTCAACCGATTTACCAAATATATATCTTGTTTGAAAGGAAAAATTGTTTTCTTCGAAAGAAAAAAAGAATAGTATAAATCCGTTATAAAGTAAATAAGTTATTTAAGTTTCAAATGGAAAATCCATGAAACCGCGTTTTTCTCTATATTTACCGTTATAAAATTAATTTTCGAAGTGACCCAGAAAAACCAAAGGTATTTTCGTGGTCCAGGGACTTCAACTAAACAGAATTGGTACATTAGAACCCCTGAAAAATTTTCGTGTCGCACAGTGTTATTAACGGTGTGTATCAAAAAACAAAAATTGCCAACATGTAGTGTTAATGCGAGCATATTAAAGTCCAGAGTTTTCCTAATTTTAAAATTAAATTTTTATACCCTTCACCACACTGTGGTACAGGGTATTATGTCTTTGTGCATATGTTTGTAACAGGCAAAAGGAAACGAGATAGACACATGGTTCCTTTTGAGAATATGCATAGAATCACTTTCTGAGTCGATCTACGCATGTCCGTCTATCCGTCCGTCCATGTATTTTTGTGAACAAAGTACAGGTCGCATTTATGATCCGATTTGGATGAAATTTGGCATAGCGCACTTATTTGGCCCAAGGACGAACCCTATTGAAATTGGGAAAAATCGGTTCAGATTTAGATATAGCTCCCATATATATTTTCGTCCGATTTAATGTAAATGGTGCACCAAAGTCCCTAAATATCTTTCGATTTGCACGAAATTTGGCACAGCGTAATGAATTAGGTCTAGAATGATGTGTGTTAAGTTTCCTGAAAATCGGTTCAGATTTAGATATAACTTTCGATTTGCACGAAATTTGGCACAGCGTAATGAATTAGGTATAGAATGATGTGTGTTAAGTTTCCTGAAAATCGGTTCAGATTTAGATATAGCTTCCGTATATATTTTCGTCCAATTTAATGTAAATGGTCCATCAAAGTCCCTTAAAATCTTTCGATCAGCATGAAGTTTGGCACAGCTTAATGAGTTAAGTTTAGAATTATGTGTGTTAAATTTCGTGAAAATCGGTTCAGATTTAGATATAGTTCCCATATATATTTGTGTCCGATTTAAGGTAAATGTTGTACTAAAGTCCTTAATATCTTTCGGCAGAATGACATGTTTATGGATCCAATTTCATTTTAGTGGTCCTTTAAAAATGCGACGTCTGTTAGGATTCATCTGTTGAATATACCCAAATTGGTGAAGGGTATCATATAGTCGGCTCCGTCTGACTTTACTACTTTCCTTACTGGTTTATTATAAATCGTTTTATCATCTGGAAAAAGCCAGGGACTGGGATAGGATAAATTCAGATACAACACTATTTTTTTTAAATGTCATTTGTGGAGGAGGTAACAAATGTAGGTGATCGATCGTGTAAAATTGATAAAAAAATATTGACATAATTTTTGAATTGTTGTTACTTTTCGAAAAAATTGTGTTTCAAGAAAGCAAAAATTACAACCATTACAGAAAACAGTGAATTATTTAATAATTACTATACAACTATTACAACATGGAAATTTCACACTTTTTTGTAGTGTTTATGCGAGCATATACAAATACCAGGGTTTACCTAATTTTAAAATTAAATTTATCAATTGATCTACCTAAATTTTAATTTGATAATTTCAGCAGGGGCAGCGAAGCGCCACGGGTCCCGCTAGTTCCATATAAAATTTCAAGATTCTAGCTATATATGTTCCATGTAAAGTTTAGTACTTTTCGTAGACTTATAGTTCGAATTTTGTACATCATTCTAACATTCCACCAGTGACCCACATTTGAAATTTCAGAATTCTAGCTCTTCCCGTTTGCATAATAAATGTGATACCATATTTAGTATATTTTAGTACATTTTGTACGCTTCTAGTTAAAATTTCAGCCTACAATAACCCACACCAACAATAACCCACACTCAAAAGATTATCGCCCCTTTCGTCTCTGCGATGATCTTCCAGTCACTCACTCACTTATCACTTATCTAATCTTCGGTAAATATCAGATTTAGACAGTAAAATTGCTCGACCCACCCTCCGCACATCTTGAAAAAACCTTTTTATGCCATAGCGAACAAATGTCAGAATAAATATATGTAGTACTAGCATATACCCGCTAATTCGTCAGCGAATGTGGAAAGTATTTAAAACCCAATACCAACCAATATTAACACTTTTAAAACCGTTTGGTACCAATGTTCTCTTATAGTACTCAACCCTACACTCAAATTCTAACCGCAAAATAAATCAAGCACTATACAAAATTTTGTGTCATTTAGTTAAATTTCCAAATTTCAAATATAGCTTCACCCAAATCCAAATTAAGTACCAGTTAGTAAACATAAATATATAAATTGTCATAACTTCCTACATTAACATACGAATTTCCAACACTTCCCACAGACCCCAATCTTAATTTCAAATTTCAGGATTCTATCGGTTCGCCTAAATCCAATTTGTTTCAAATTTAGTGCCATTTAATACACATAGGTACAAATTTGCATTACTACCTACATCATGCAATCCAATGAAAACCTTATTACTCAATTTCAAGATTTCAGCTCTATCGGTTAACTTTTAATCCAAACTGTGCCAAATCTAGTGCCATTTAGTACACATTTCCAAAACTTCCTACATACCCCATTCGAACCCCCCAACAGTGATCCTAACCACCATTTGGTACCATTTAGTAAACATTATTACGAATGTCCAAAACTTTCTACATAGCTCAATACTACACCCCGACAGTGATCCTAACTTCAAATTTCAAGATTCTAGCTCTGGCGGTTTACTCAAATCCACATTTGGTACTATTTTGAAACTGTAACCCTTACTCCAAATTTCAGGATTCCAGCTGTATTGGTGCACCAAAAATTTAAATTGTACAAAATTTAGTACACATTTGTACGAATTTTTAAAACTTCCTACATACCCCAATCCTACACCCCCACAATGATCCTAAATCCAAGTTTCAAGATACCAATTCTATCGGTTCGCCCACATTTCAAACTGTACAATATTTAGTACACAGTAGTACAAAATTTCAACACTTCCTACATACCCCGGTCCTACACCCCCACAGTGATGCTAAATCCATGTTTTAGGATTCAAACTCTATCAGTTCACTCACAATTCAAATTGTACCAAATTTAGTACACAGTAGTACTAATTCCCAAACTTCTTGCATACCCCAATCCTACCCCCCACACTGATCCTAAATACAAGTTTCAGGATTCCAACTCTATCGGTTCACCCACTATTTAAATTTTACCAAATTTAGTACACATTAGTACAACTTTTTAAAGCTCCCTACATATCTCAATCTTAAACCTCAACAATGATCCTGACTCCAAATTTCATGATTCTAGCTCAATTGGTTCACCTAAAATTCAAATTGTACCAAATTTAGTACCATTTAGTACGAATTTCAAAAACTTCCAACTTAACCCAAACCAACACCCCCACAGTGCTCTAAAATCTAAATTTCAGGATTCCAACTCTATCGGTTCACCCACAATTCAAATTGTACCAAATTTAGTACACAGTGGTACGAATTTCCACAACTTCCTACTTAACTCAAACCAACACCCCCAAAGTGATCCTAAATCCAAGTTTCAGGATTCCAATTCCATCGGTTCACCCACAATTAAAATTGTACAAAATTTAGTACACATTAGTACAACTTTTTAAAGCTCCCTACATATCTCAATCTTAAACCTCAACAATGATCCTGACTCCAAATTTCATGATTCTAGCTCAATTGGTTCACCTAAAATTCAAATTGTACCAAATTTAGTACCATTTAGTACGAATTTCAAAAACTTCCAACTTAACCCAAACCAACACCCCCACAGTGCTCTAAAATCTAAATTTCAGGATTCCAACTCTATCGGTTCACCCACAATTCAAATTGTACCAAATTTAGTACACAGTGGTACGAATTTCCACAACTTCCTACTTAACTCAAACCAACACCCCCACAGTGATCCTAAATCCAAGTTTCAGGATTCCAATTCCATCGGTTCACCCACAATTAAAATTGTACCAAATTTAGTACACATTAGTACAAATTTTTAAAACTCCCTACATATCTCAATCTTAAACCTCAACTATGATCCTGACTCCAAATTTCATGATTCTAGCTCAATTGGTTCACCAAAAAATCAAATTGTTCCAAATTTAGTACCATTTAGTACGAATTTCAAAAACTTCCAACTTAACCCAAACCAACACCCCCACAGTACTTCAAAATCTAAATTTCAGGATTCCAACTCTATCGGTTCACCCACAATTCAAATTGTACCAAATTTAGTACACAGTGGTACGAATTTCCAAAACTTCCTACTTAACTCAAACCAACACCCCCACAGTGACCCTAAATCCAAGTTTCAGGATTCCAATTCCATCGGTTCACCCACAAATTAAATTGTACCAAATTTAGTACACATTAGTATAAATTTTTAGAACTCCCTACATATCTCAATCTTACACCTCAACAATGATCCTGTCTCCAAATTTCATGATTCTAGCTCAATTTGTTCACCTAAAATTCAAATTGTACCAAATTTAGTACCATTTAGTACCCATAAGTAATAATGTCTTAAACTGAGTCCTGACCCCAATCCTACACCCCTACAGTGATCCTGACTCCAAATTTTATTGTTTCCGCTCTATCGGTTCACCCAAATCCAAATTGTACCAATTATAGTACGATTTAGTACTTTTCGTACACATAAGTAACAAATTTCCAAAACTACGTACATATCACAATTATAGTACTATTCGTACACATGAGTACACGGTTTCAAAACCATCTCCTTATATCGACCCTACTTCCCAACCCTAATTCGCATTCCAAATTTCAAGCTTTTAGCTCTATCCGTTCTCATGCTACAGAATTGTACAAAATTTAGTACATTTTCGTACATTTCGGATAGTTGTAGTTCGAATTTCCAAAAACCCTTTGGTACATCTATCCTACACTCCATCAGTGACCCTCAATCCAAATTTCAGAGTTTTAGCTCTACTGGTTCGCCAAATACAAATTATATTATATTTAGTACTTTTTAGTACTTTTCGTACCCTTCTAGTACGAATATCCAAAAACCCAGCCTTATCTGTCACATTTGGGCCAAGAGTGACCCTCACCCAAAATTTCAAGATTCTAGCTTCAGCCGTTTCGTCTGGGCGTTGATGAATCGTTAAATCAGTCAGTCAATCAGTCAGTCAGTCAATCACTTTACTCTTTTATTAGTATAGATACACATATGGTCACCTTTATGTGTTGTCATTAGACCTATTAACTATATTTCCCCCGTGGAACGGTGATCTATAAAATCTTTCAATTTGAACAATTTCATTTATTTATTATTTCAGAGTTGCCGAGACGGTTAATGGAGTTTTCAGCTTTTCCATATTGTTGAACTATATGATCTCCATATTTATTATCGTTATGATTTCGATACAAATTGCAAATGGTTCCGACTTGGATTTGAATATGATAAAATTTGTTGGATTTTTTGTTTCAGCTTCATCTCAAGTCTACTATATTTGTATGCTAGGACAGCGGTTAATTGACAACGTATGTAATACAATACCAGCTTCTTCTCTAGTGATCGAACTGTGTGTGGCATGTCACACAGTTCGATCACTTAACCTCGTCTCCTTTTATTTAAATTTTTATAAATATATGCATATATACATATGAATATATTATAAACATACACCTTTTCTTCGTCCTTATAGAGCTACCGAGTTAGCGGGTCATTAATCGGTCAGGAATGGTATGCGACAGATGTTCGTTATCAACGTTTGCTTGTATTGGCCATAGCCCGTTCGCAGAGGCCAGCTCATTTGACAGCATTTAAGTTTTTTACCATTTCAATCGAGAGTTATGGCAATGTAAGTTTATTATCAATTTCTATTTTATTAACACTAGAACGCCGAAGGCAGTCATTTTGACTGCTTTCCAATTTCAAGTACAAAAGCAACTGTGCATTTAATGACACTTTTTTTAAAATATGGTGACTTTTTGTACCTCATAGAATTATGTTTATTATAAAAAATTCACCAAATTTTAAAAAAAAGTGTAATTAAATGCACAGTTGCTTTTATACTTGAAATTGGAAAGCGGTCAAAATGACCGCCTTCGGCGTTCTAGTGTTAAAAAACCCGTGAACGGTGCAGTATACTCGGACGGGGCCGACCATATAATACCCTGCACAACTTCCACGAAAATCTAACTTTGCGTTATTTGCACACTCTTGACACCCGACTAAAAGTCAACAAATATTAGCAATATACAGTAGACGAGGGCTGTACTTGTCCAGATTCTCTTTACCGTGGGTTATGTTGTAATGTTGGGCTTTCAATTTTGGTCTATAGATTGAGTCAAAAAAAAAAAAAAATAGCACAAAAAGTTAAGTTTTCGGTCGACTTCATTCCCAAATTATTATGTGCTCATCACCGAAAATTATAGGTGTTGTCCTTGACCATAACTGGAATCTCATTGAAATTTTCAAAGCGATAAGCGCAGTATTTCCGCCCTCTAGTGCGGTATTGGGTTACTAAATAATGCCTGAATACGTAAGCACCTGTAAATATTTAAGTGTAACTCCCACATCTGAGTACATACGACAATATAATTGTATCAATTTAAAGGACTACTCCTCTTGAACACACTATAAACTTCTCGGGCCTTGGTCCCTCAGGGGCAAATATATACGCCATAGAATACAAATTTTGTCATTTTTCACACAAAAGTCAGGGTTCACTAAACCCACTAAATATTGACCGATCTTTATCCAAACAGGCATGCTTATTCTTTGGCTCAATTTCCTTCTCCATGTAAAAATTCGCGGTGTTTGGGCCATAATTGCGGCCTCAGGAGCGACCAGAAAAACCGACAAAAATAAAGTTTTTGGTCCATTTCATCCCCTAAATATTAACCGATCTTTTCCAAATACAATAGGGTTCTTCATTGGCCAGAACCCATTCTACATGCAAAATTTCGTGAAGATTCGTCCATAGCTGTGGCCTGTATCGTGTTTACAAATTATAATGGACAGACGGACGGACGGACACACATGTCTAGATAGACTCAGCTAGTCGAAATATGACGATCGGTATTCTTAAAGGTGGGTCTAGGACCAATATTTCGCGGCGTTACAAACTTTTGGAGCTGCACAAAGCTATAATTCCCTGACAACATAGTTGTGTAGGGTATAAAAACAGTAAGGAATGTTTAAAAGTCGGACAGGAACGACTATATGATACCCTTCACCACTTTGGGTACATACAAGAGATGTTAATATCTACTATATTCGGTAGATAGAACAGACATAGAATCATTGGAGGACCCTGGAGATGGAATCGGGCGAAATTAAATGTACTATCTACATAGATATATGAACCAATTATAAAAACCCCCATACACATGCCATTCTTTGGTGTACCATTTGAATGAAATCAAGTAAAATTATGCATAGGAGAGATATATTAATGGACCTAATTGAGCAACCGTTGCATACACCATTTGTTTTTTGTTATCACGCTATGTTCAATATAATACCCTTTGCCAAATTTCGTGTAAATCGAACAAACATAAGCCTTTCGGTGCATTTACATAAAATCGAACAAAAACATATATATAACACCTATGTCAAAATCTAATCTGATTTCAACAACCCGTATCACACATAATTTTTCCTCAATTGCTCAATCCACTATAGGTCAAATGACCACTTTTTCTGTGCAAAATTAATAGCGGCAACAAAATCATAGTTTTCGTCATGAAATTTGGACCAACGGATTTTTTTGTTATTAGAATTGTTATTGTTGAATTTGGAAGAAATCGGTTCAGATTTGGATATAGCTCCCATATATATCTCATCCGATTTCAGGTTTAAGATGCACCAAATCGGTAATATACAACGAATGGCGATGACACCATAGTATGGAGGGTATATTAATTTTGTTTTTCCGTTTGTAACACATCGAAATAATCATTTCCGACCCTATAAAGTATATATATTCTTGATCAGCGTAAGATTCTATGACGATATAGTCATGTCCGTCTGTCCGTCCGTCTGTCTGTCTGTTGTAATCACTCTAGCGTCTAAACGAATTGAGATAGATCGCCAAAATTTTGCATAGAGTCGTCTTTTGTCTGCAGGCAGGTCAAGTTCGAAGATGGGCTTTATCGGTCCACGTTTAGGCATAGCTCCCATATAAGGGTACCCCCCAATTTTCGGTATTTTGAGGTTCTTGAGCGCGTTTTTCAACCGAATACGCTGTAATTCGGTACATTGGGTTTATATTGGGCACCAAATTTCCCCACTAAAATTTATAAATATGGGTCCATATTTTCGGATAGTCCCATATAAGGGTACCCCCAATTTTGCGGTATTTTAGGATTCTTGAGCGAAGTCTTCAACCGAATTCGCTGAAATTCGGTACTTTGAGTTCTTATTGGGTAGCAAATCTCTATACTAAAAATTATAAATATAGGTCAATTTTTTCGGGTAGCCCCCATATAAGGGTACCCCCAATTTTCGGTATTTTAGGGTTCTTGAGCGCGGTTTTCAACCGAATTCGCTGAAATTTGGTACATTGGCTTCTTATTGGGTACCAAATTTCCCCACTAAAAATTATATATATATATGTCCACTTTTTCTGGTAGCCCCCATATAAGGGTACCTCCCAATTTCCAGTTTTTGGGGGGTTTTGACCGAATTTTTTCACCGAATTGGCTGTAATTTAGTAATTTC
>NW_026873134.1:0-141478 GCF_032173495.1 Musca vetustissima | reverse complement strand
AACGGTGCGTGTTTTTATCGGTTTTTTGAAAAAAGGTTTGTTTGTTAGGCCTCTTTTTTTCCTCGTCATCATCATCATCATCTGCTGGAGGGCTGCTCCTCCTATGGCCAATTATAACAACGTTGTTCGGTCTATATATACATTTTTTGTGGTTGTAATTCTATTTTTTCTCATATGCGCGCGGTTTTCTTTCGGCGACCTCGCTAAACGACCGGTTTATGGCAAATAAATATTTTCTTAAATGAAAAAATCTACAAATAATTGTGAATAATTATTTTTCTAGAAAAATGTAAATTTTTCTAATGATGGAGCAACATAAATAGCTTGACTCCAAAAGAAAAAAAAATAGCAAAAAATAAAATAAAGTGGAGCAAAATTTTTGTTTGTGTGTGCGTGTGTGTGAAAGTGAATTTCGTGAATTGTCTGTCTGCCTGTCAGAGGCCTATGACAAAATAACAAAAATGAAAGTTATTCTCTAACAAAAAATGTGAAATAGGCCGCCAAATATTTGTTGTGCTGCTAATTGAGAAATTTTTTCGGCTCACAATTTTGTGGAATAAATTAATAGGAAAATTTGGATAGATGTTACAATTTAATGTTGAACAAATAGGAAACTAAAAAAATGAAAAATTACAACAAATTATAATAACATAAGTGTTTTCTCGCAAAACTATTTTGGGCAATATTCCAACAAAAAAATCGCCGGTGGAGCACAACAAAACACGTGCAAATTAGAAAAGAACTATAGAGAAATAATATAAAAAAATAAAAATCGAAAATAATATATATAAAAATATAAATTAAGTGTAAAAACCAGAATAAAAATATAACGAAATTATAGAAATAATAAACAATTATAAATATAAAAAATAAAAATAAAACACAAAACTGAGAAAAATAAAATACAAATTAATATTTTAAAACGCAAGTAATAAATATGAAATAAAAAATTATCATTTTTTTTATAATAATAAAGTATAAATACAAATAATGAATAGAAATAAAAAATTTTAAGTTTATATTTGAATAAAAAATAAATACTGTATATAAAAAATAAAACAAAAATAAGTTAACAATGTGAATAATAAAATATGAAAAAATTGAAAAATAAAAAGAAATATATGACGAAAAATAAAAAATATATATAAATAAAAATAAAAAAATATATATAAATAAAAATAAAAAAATATATAAATAAAAATCGGAATATAAATAAAAATAATAATAATAATTTAAATAAATAATATGCATAAAAATAAGAATAAAAATTACAAAAATAGAAATAAAAATAAAAAAGAATAAATAGAAATGTTTAATATAAAACATATGAAAACAATAATACAAATATAAATAAGTAAGAAATAAAATGAATAAAAACATTGAATAGAAATTAAAAATATAACTAAATTAATACAAATAAAAAATTTATCAAATTTATAAAAAAATAGAAATATTTATATTTATAATTAAAGCATATAAATTCGAATTTTAATAAAAATTTATAAAAATTGAAATTAAAAAAATAATAATATGAATAAAAACAATAAATAAAATTTGAAAAATATAAATAAATACAAAAAAATTAAGTATTTAAAAATGTAACATATAAGTAAAAATAAGCATAAAAATAAATAAAAAATATTTATAAAAACACATAAATAAAATAAAAATATGAATATAAATATAAAAAAAGTATAAATAAAAAATAGAACATATAAATAAAAATTAAAAAAATTATAGTAATAAATAAAAAATATTTTTTTTTAAATAAATATAAAAAAGTATAAATAAAAAATAGAACATATAAATAAAAATTAAAAAATTATAATAATAAATAAAAAATAAAATTTTTTTAAATAAAATTAATAAAAAATATTTAAATGAAATAAATAAAAATTATTTAAATAAAATAAATACAAATTATTTAAGTAAAATAAATAAAAATTAAAAAATATAAATAATAAATAAAAAATATATATCAAAATAAATTAAACAATTTATAAAAATTTTATTTAAATTTGGAAACAAATTAAATATTGAAAAACCCCAAAAATGAACATAAAATAATAATAATAACTATAATTAAAAGAAAATAAAATAAATACAATTTACATAACAAAATAAAATTTATAAAAATTTAAAAATATAAAAAAATAGAATATATAAATATAAAAAAAATAAATTAGGAATATAAATGAAACATAAAAAAATAATATACAAAATTTAAAATTAAAGTCATATAATTTATAACATAAAAAATATATATAAATTAATATGCATCAAATTTTATTAAAATTGAAAATAAAAAAGAAAAACAAAATTTGTATTTTCATTTTGTAATCTTAATTTAAAAATAAAAAATATTTGAAAAAGCACAGAAAAATTTAAAAAAAAAATAATAACTGTAAATAAAAAATAATCAATAATCAAATTATACAAAAATAAATACATCTATAAATGAATATGAATTAGAAATTGTATAACAAATAAAAATTATAAAAAAATAAAAATTATAAAAAAATAAAAATTATAAAAAAATAAAAAGTATAAAAAAATAAAAATTAAAAAAAAATAAAAATTATAAAAAAATAAAAATGATAAAAAAAAATAAAAATTATAAAAAAAATTATAAAAAAATAAAAATTATAAAAAAATAAAAATTATAAAAAAATAATAATTATAAAAAAATAAAAATTATAAAAAATAAAAACTATAAAAAAAAATAAAAATTTAAAAAAAATGAAAATGATAAAAAAGTGAAAATTATAAAAAAATTATAAAAATTATAAAAGAATAAAAATTATAAAAAAATAAAAATTATAAAAAAAATAAATATTATAAAAAATGTTATATATATCATTTTTTTTATTAATATAAACAAAATTAACCAATATTGGACCCCAATAAAAAAATAAAATAAAATGTTCACCGTTGGGTTGAAAACGTGCCTAAGATCCGTGACAAAATGGAGGCTACCGTAAAAAGCTGACCAATGTTGATTATTTATGGTAGGGATATTTTCCACCTAATGAGAACCAAAATATTAGATCACAGTCAATTCGGAATATTTGGGAGTGCGGCTATACCAAAATTACACAACCAGACCACCAGAACTTGGATTCTATATATTCATAGAAGGCATCTTGAATATTATTCTACCTATAGAAGACGACCTTTGCGGGATTATTTATCATTAAAAGGCCCCATAAATCATTTTTAATATATAGAAAATGGTTTACGGGGCCTATTGAATACTCTATAGAAGACTTCTTAAAGGGTCATCTATCTGAAGAAAAACTAGTTAAGGGTATTTTAGTTGTGCACTGAAAGAACAGGGAAAACTCTTATATTAAAAAAAAAATTGAATTGACTCTGTTCTATTATTCACAAAAGACCCTTGAAGTGTCTTGTATCCATCGACAATAATTTGAAAAATATTTTTCTCTGGAATGCCTTTTGAAGGATCTCCTATATATTTTTCGAAGACCCCTGGAATGATATTTTATCAATGGAAGGCATCTTGGAAGGTCTTATATCTATGGAAGGCTCATGGAAGATTTTCTAGGTTTGAGGATCTATAAAATGGTTATTCTATCTATGGAAGACCTCTTGAAGGGTCTGCTATATTTTGTTGAAGACGTTTAGAGTGGGCTTATACAGATAATCCACAGAAATGGACTTTGTCTGGCTTTAAAGTATCTATTAATGACTTTCTCAGAAGGTCCTCACAAGGAAGACCCTTTCTTCCTTGTGAGGGCCTTCTGAAATGTTTTCTGTTAATTTTGTAAAATTTCGAATTTTTATAATGTATTGGGTTGAAATTGAAATCAATATTGGATAGACAGAGAGCTCCCTATTTTGAGTTACTATTGGATGGCAAATCTTCTTAACAAAAATTACTGTTATGAAAGTCAAGCGCATTTATATGGGAAATTACAAAAATCTTTTAAATTCCTTGAAGTTGAGGTTTGCAAGGTTATAACTCGCGAAATATGAACATATTGCATATAATTTAAATTCAATTCTATAAAATGAAGTGTTCTTGTCAAAATCTTGAAATATTGGTAATAAATAATAAGTTGCGTGGAAGCTGTGATGGTGGTAATGTAAAAAAATGGGTGAAAATGTGTTGAAGCCAACGAGTTTTTTTGTGTTCGTTCCCGATTTGTGGCTAAACTACACAACGCACACACATGTGATCAGTGACTAAGTTGCAGAATACCCCATGGACAATATGGTTCTAATGTATGATTTTTCGATATAATCACTGCATCCACCCAAAATGGATGCTGACATTTTGAAGCCGGATTTTCGGTGTTTTTTGAATTTTTCTTATAATTAGGATGCGCATCCAGACAATAGAATAAACTAATTATAGGATCGTAGAACTCGTGATTCTGCTTCGTTTAGTGTATATCTCATGAATGTGCTCACTGTAGCTTCTTTGCAATTGGGTTCCAAAGACGAAAATTTAGTGCGTAAATTTTTATAAAAAACATATTTTTTTAGTCTAAAATTAAGAAAGTCCATTCAAATTCCGTGGAACCCCGCGTGATTTTAGTTTTTTTACGTGCCGGATCTAATGAGCCCATCCATGTTCAATTCCGCCCAATAGAACGGCGGATATAGGTACCTTGAATGTGGGAAAAACTGCAAAAACGTATTTTGACAAATTCGTGTAAATAATCGCGGTTTTCTTCGAATTAATTTTACATGCATTTATGCTTGTATTGTCAAATTCGCGAATCTGTGTGGAAATAGGTCAAAAATACATCGATACGCGAATAATATGCGTATTTTATCCAAAATTGATTGTGGAGGCACATCCGCGGTTCTTAACCGATCCTTTTAAAATAGGTGTCCTTTTGTGTATTTTCATAGGAGATTACTGAAATCGGATGCGCATAAAAATCGTATGCACGTTGCGTGATTTTTAGCCATTTTTAGGGTTTTTGCATAGTAAAGTGCATCGAGTGGCACACTTTGACCGCTAAATTAAACATTGAAAAATTAATAATTATTGAAAGACATTGATTCGGTTTATACGAAAATCGCATGCGCATCAACTGATTTCAATTAATTCGCGAATTGCAAGCTTTTCAATATTGATCATTTTTATGTATTGTAAATGCAATATATTTAGCCATTAATGACGTCGAAACTCTTATCAGATGAATCTGCCGATATTTAACAATCATCTAAAAGAATTTGCAGAAGAAAGCGTTGTATATTTTAGAAGATTAAGGCAAAACCGTATCCTCTTAACCATACTAAAAAAATCGAAAATTCAAAAAAAAAAAAAAAAAAAAATAGTTTTATTTCAAAAATTAATTTATTTTATTTTCCGATATCTTCATGTTTCTATTTGTTTTTCGCGACTATTAAACCGTATTTCAGTGTGATTTGACTAGTATGCAAAGAAAACAATGGTGTTTAAGCATTTGTGAAGAAATTCGCGAATTACAACGAATAGGAATTCATTTAATTTATATTTGAAATACAAGATTTAAAACCGCTATAACTTTTGTGCGCAGCATCCGAATTTGTGAACGCGAACAGATTTCGAATCAGCATATTTTTCTTAACCTATGTACCAAAAATCATGAATGTGCTCGCAAAAAAAATTTTCAAAATTTTTTTAATGGAATTTTAAAAGAATTTTGTAATTTCCCATATATCTTTTGATAGCCTTTCCTACCGAGGTGACTATATTTTAGGATTACGAGGTAACTGTAATTTTGGCATTCCGGAACCTTGTCGAATAACCAACTTCTAAACATAATTTTTCCAAAATAAGTTCATGTATCTCCATAGCCCCCATACAAAGGTCACTTCGCATTTACGGTATGTCCAAAGTCCTAGTCCAATTTTTTTCAATCTGAGTTGTGTTTGTAGTTTAGTATTTTGTATAATGAATGGTCCATAAATAACTCAAATATAAAAAGTCCCGATCGATTATAAGTATTTTAAATATCTACCTTTTGGTGGCGGAGTATAAAGTGTTCGGCCCGGTAGAATTTATCTAGGTTTTTCTTGTTTAATTTGTTTTAAAGGCAGTGGCATTATATCCTCTTATTGATTAGTGTGTGACATCAATCACCTGTTCTTCACATGTATCTGCGTGTGTGTGTGCTTTGTGACCAATCACGAAAAGTGTCAATATTTAAAAGGATAATTTCTGCTGTTGCTATTTAAAATCGTTTTAATGTATTCAAATTAATCGTAATTGTGAGAACCTTGACATACCGATAGAATATTAGATGCCATGGAAATTATAGAGGAAATGAGCTGCAATGACTTACTTGAGGGAAATGAAAATATTAACAATTATAAAATATTCCCTTTATAAAGAATTTTTGTCGAACATTGGGGCGTACGATGATTAACATAACGTATACGCCTAGCAGTTAATTGAAGGTCTTATATTCAAGATAGAAGTCCAAAGCGCATGTGTTCCCCTCCATCCCTACAATCCCAACAACAAGAGTTAACTACAAACTATAAAATATAAAAAATAATAAAATAAACATATAAAATTTAAATAAAAATTATATTATATCAAGTGTGATTTTTTTTGGAAAAATATTAAAAAAAAAAATTAATAAAATGTAATAAACAATTGTATTTTAATTAAAATTTATACAAAAATTAAATATAATAAAAAATATTTTATCGAAAAACACAATTATTCTAACATTAAAAAAATAATTGTTAATTGCCTTTATGGCGAACACTAGTGCGTATGACTATCGACATAACGTATACGCGAAAAAAAATTAATTGAAAATATACAAAATTAAAAATAGAAAAAATAACAAAAATTAATCATATACAGGCTATACAAATTAATAAAATTAAAAAAATAAGACCAAAAAATTATGTAACAAAAAATGGTTAAAAAATAAAATTTAAAAATTAATATAATACATAAAAATGTATAAAATTTTAATGAAAAATTATATATAAAAATATTTAACATTTGTAAACAAAATCATAATTCAATAACAAATATTCATCAAAAAATGCAATTTCAAAATTATCCGTACATTAAAAAAAAAAAATAAATAAATAAATAAATAATAATAGTAATAATAGATTTGTTAATAGACTTCATGGCGAACATAAAGGCGTATGACTATCGACATAACGTATACGCCAAAACGCTAATTCAAAGTATACAAAATTAAAAAAAAATCATTTATGTAACAACAATTAATATAAAAATAATAACAAATTAATAATAATGCAAACGTTTAATAAAAAATTTCCAAAAAAATCAATATAATTCCTACTCAATTTTAATATATTTTTTTTTTAATATTTAATATTCATTGAAATTGCGTTATTTGAAAGAAAATATCTAAAAATAGTAAAAAATCATAAAAGTAACAAAAATTAAAAATATAAAAATAATAACAAATTAATAATAATATAATGCAAACGTTAAATAAAAAAAATTTCCAAAAAAATCAATAAAATTCCTACTTAATCTAAAAAATATTCATTATGAAATTATTTTAAAAAATATCTAAAAATAGTAAAATAATAGTTTTGAAAAGTGTTAAAAATTTATTTTTTATTTAATTTCTATTTTTAATATTCAGAAAAATATATCAGTTCCAACAATCTTCTACGTGTGTGTGGCAATGCTTTAAAAATAATTCCTGTAAATAGATGTTGTGTAAATAATAAAAAAAAATAATAATTCTTCAAAAAAATCACAAGAAAATTTTTCGTTGAAGGCGAAAAAGTTGTAAAATTTGTGAAATCTGTGTAATTTGTTTTGTCGATTTCTAAAACGTGGCGTATTTGTGAATTTCGAAAGCTGTAAAAAATATATATTTTACGAAATAATATATATTATAAATCTACGAAATAATATTTCTACAAAAAATATCCACATGATGAAATTTCTTCATGAATTTATGTTCGATTCGCGAAATGGCGATGAAATGGTGCTGTCAACACAGGAAATGGTAATTATGGATGGATATATTAATAAAGAAAACAAAAAATTTTTAAAAAATATAGCAAATAAATATAAAAAATTATTAAAACCTAATTTCAATAAGAAAATAATACTAATTAAAAAAAAAACAAAAAAATTAAATGTAAAAAAAAAACATTTTTTTTAGTCCACACATTAAAGTTCTGTTTTTTCCTCGAGAAATTATCCAAAAATTCACGCGAAAATTTAGATAATTCAGAAATTATTCTCTCTTAAAAAGTCGCCTTAATAAATCATCTGTTCATGCACAAGAAACCTTAAAATGTCTATGAAAGAATCATTTACGCATCACTTCCTTACGATTTTATTATTTCATGTACACCAGAGCGTATACGTGTCGACACAATGTATACGACAACATGCCCACCGAATTAATAATAGCAAATCAGCTATAATTTAATTGGTTATTCAGATATAATATTTTTAATCTTCATAAGTGTAAATAATTTTGAAAAAATATTTAATGTTTTCTTCACAACCGTGGATGTAAAAAAACACAAAAATTAAATATTTTTCACGATATATCGTGAGCGTGGGTATTTTAAGAAGTATTTTGAAGGTCTATAATAACGTGGGCTCTTCGAAAAACTACTCAGTGTTCCTTTTTGTTCTTATAAAATCTGCTCCTAAAAAGTTCTTGGAAGAACCAATTGATCATGACTTTCTTGCGCTTTTATTATTACTTGTATACTAGAGCGTATACGTATCGACACAACGTATATGACAGCATGGCCGAATTAATTAATAACAACTTATCTATAATTTGGCTCATTAAAAAAAATATTTTAAAAATTTTAAACGTTTTCCTCACAAGCGTGAAATCAAAAAACTCAGAAAAGTTATTTTTAAGATCCTTCATGAGGCGTGTGTATGTTAAGAAGTATTTTGAAAGTCTATTTTTTTTTTATTTTTTAAAAACTAATCAGTGTTTTGATAGACATTGCATTTGTTGCTCTCAAAAATCTTCTGTTCCGAAAAAGAAAAAGGACTTGAAAGAATCATATATATAATCATATGTGTGGATTTTCTTTTGATTTTATTATTTCTAGATTACTTGGGCGTATACGTATCGACACAATGTATACGACAGCATGGCCGAATTAATAATAAATTATCTATAATTGGGCTGAATAAAAAATCTATTTTTAAACACTCTTCCTAAGCGTGGATTATTTAAACAGATATTTTTAAGATCTTATGATATGTCTGGATTTGAAAGAAGTATATATAGAGTCGCTTTAAAAAATATATTTTTGAAATTAATCATAAACGTGGTAGTTTCAAAAATATATTTTTAAGGTCTATCAAAAGGTGGATATTAAAATATATATATATATATATATGTTAAGTCTGGGGTA
This sequence comes from Musca vetustissima, assembly GCF_032173495.1. Taxonomy (NCBI): domain Eukaryota; kingdom Metazoa; phylum Arthropoda; class Insecta; order Diptera; family Muscidae; genus Musca; species Musca vetustissima. The sequence continues at coordinate 132,112 of NW_026873134.1, read as the reverse complement.
AATATATTATAAATATTAATAATACATTTCTGTAGGGTCTTGAGAAAATATTTCAAAAATCCACGCCTAGTTTTAGATAGCTCTGAAGTTATTCTAGATAGCTCTGACGATATCTCTTAACAAAAGCATCATTGTTCCTGAAAAAAAAAACCCTTAAAAAGTCTCTCTAAGAATTATTTTGGCTTTCATGTGATTTTATTATTTGTTTGTATACCGGAGGGTATACGTATCGACACAAAGCATACGGCAACAAGTCCACCGAATTAATAATACAATATCTATAATTTGTCTCATTAGAACCCTATTTTTAAGATTTCTTCATAAGCACGGATTATTAAAAAAAATATTTTTTTTAGATCTATGATAAGCGTGGATATTAAAAAAATTATATTTGTAATCACATTTCTATAGGGTCTTGAGAATATAATTTAAAATCCACGCTTAATTTTAGATATTACTTTAATTATTTTCCCTTTACAAACGCCTTAAAAAATAATCTGTTCCTGAAAAATTCTTAAAAAGACTCCCGAAGAATCATTGACATGGCTTTCATGCAATTTTATTATATTTATATGTATGCCTGAGCGTATAAGTATCGACACAATGCATACGACAACATGTCCATCGAATTAACATTACAATATCAATAATTTGTCTGAATAAAAACCTATTTTTAAGCTTTCGTCATAAGTGTGGATTATTAAAACATATTTTAAGGTCTATTATAAGAGTGCATATTTTAAATAATATCTTTAAGATCTATCATAAGCGTGGATATTTTAAAAGATCTGTTTTAAAACTAATTTAAAATAGATCTGAAGTTGTTTTCTTAAGAAAGACTATAATAGATCACATTTCCTTGAAAATTAAACATAAAAGGCCCTAAAGGAATCATTGACATGTTTTTTTACGATTTATATATTCGTGTATGCAAGAGCGTATACGTATCGACAGCACGTATACGACAACATGTCCATTAAAATAATAAATTAACTATAATATTTCCGATTAAGAAAGAAATCAACAATTTCATTTGATTTATGTGCGCATCATTTCCAAATGTATGTAACTTTACTTTTGATATTTATTTATATTTTGAAATTTGTACAGAAAAAAAAACAAAATATACAAAATACTTTCTCCATACACTTCTCATAATTATCAAACATTTTCTTGGCATTAAGGTTGCCTACAATTAGATATTGAAGTTAAAAATGTATTCAGCTGCTGTCTCAGCTGTTTGCTTTCGGGGAACGTAGAACACATAGTAGCAGCCAAATTAAATACTTACGTGCTAAAACCTAATTTTGGGCGTTCCAAAAAAGCACAATATGTTATTATCCTTATAAAACGTGCTGTGTACACTTCAAATATTTTATTTCCCCCCACTTTTTCTTAATCAGAAGTCGTCGAAGGAAAACGTAAAACAAGCCACAACTGTAAGAGAAATATTGAATGAGTTCGACTATTTCTAAAACAAGTGGAAAGGAGCAGAGGAAGAAAGGAAGTGACCTAAAACAAGCACTTAAGCTTTCAAATTAAATCGCAGCAAACTTCTAATTAAATCGTTACGACTTCAAAATTCTGAAAGTATTAAAGATTTATTCTAAAAGTTGTACTTTCATTGCAAATCCCAAATTGTATTTAACGTAGGACATCACTGCGTATGATTGGTGACACAACGTATACGCCATGATGTCAACAAAGGGTATACTATTAGAAAATGTTTTTCATATTATTTTAGAACTTAGAGATCGGGTTGAGTTTTGGAAGAAATATATTTTTTAACATCTTAGACAAGCAAGGATTTTTTTGAAACATTTTTATATTCTTCCCAAGGAGTAAAATGTTTAAATCTGTTTAAGGGGTTTTCTATGCGTAGATGTTTAAAAAATATATTTTTTTAAGGTTTCTCAGTTCCTCAAATATGAATGATTTGTTTGAAAGTTAATAGAAGTTTCTTTACAAAACACGAATTTTATTTTACAGAGGACTTCACTGCGTATGACTAGTGACACAACGTATACGTCAAGATGGGGTTTTATTATTACTGAATGATTTTCAACATCTATTAAATCTTTTTAGCTCGGTCGGATTTTTTGATTTTTTTTAAGCCTAGTATATGTCTTTAAAAAATAGGTTTGGATTTAATAAAATTCGTAAGCAAAGACTTTATGAAAAATATTTTTTATAAAAGTCTTAAGCTAGATTTTTTAAAAAATATGTTTTTTTTTTTAAATTTGTGAGTTCGGATTTTTAAAAAAAATAATTTTTATAATTTTCAAAAGCGAGGATTTTTTAAAAAAATCATAAGCGTGGATTTTTTTTATTAATTTTTATAAAATTCGTAAGCTTGAATTTTAAAAAAAATATTTTTATTATTTTATATATTTTCATTGGGAGTATTGGAGCGTATAATTATCGACACAACGTATACTCCAAAGATTGGAAAGGCCGTTCTGTTAAAAAAATAAAAAATATAAGTTATTTGCGGTTCTACGTTCAAAACCTCTCTACAGGATATATTAGATTTTATCTCCTCGTTAAAAGTATATATTTTCTCAGTGTATGTTTGCATCACCTATTTATACCAATTCTGATCAAAATTTGCCTACAGAAACTTATGTTTTTCAAATTAAATCGTATCCAACTTTTGTTGATAAATCGAATGAACTACTTGAAGATTCAATTGAAGAGGTATTGAAAAATATATGGAAATTCCAAATATTAATTTACGGAATAAAACACTGCGTATGATTATCAACACAACGTATACGCCAAGAAGTCCACTAAGTGTAATCTACTTAAAATAAAAATCCTATGGAAGATCTGCAGGTATTCTTCTTCCTATGGAAAATCAGGAGGTATTCTTCTTCCTGTAGGGGAGATGCATGTAATTTTATAGGAAAGCTGGAGGCAGTATTCTACCTATAGCAGAGCTGCAGGTATTCTATTTCCTATGGAAGATCTGCAGATATTATTCTTTCTTTGAAAGAGGTCGTTATCATTCTGCGGTTCTATTTATAAAAATCCCTACTTCTTCATGTTGATTTGATCTCCAAGTTTATAATCTCGTTTACTTTTTCAACTGGATTTCACCTTTTTTTCCAAGTGTATTTATTTTTTCCATCATTTGTTTCAAATGCCCCCCTCCTAAAAAGAGGACTTGGGTTTACAACATTGTTTGTAGTTGCAATCACAAAATATATGTGTCTAAATTAGAATATATATTTTCCGTTTTCAATTGTTTGCAATTTTTTTTCATATATAGATAGATTACTTTTTATGACGAGAGGGTGCACATCATAATTGGTTGCAATATTGGACTGACTGCCATTTCATATTTGATTGTGGGGGATTGTTGCCTATTCTTCAGGGGATTTTTGTTTTAACACCGTCACAATGCCATAGAGAAATAAAACAATTTTCCGCTTGACATGATTTCTTGCATTCCATTTGGATTTTATGGAAATAGTCATTGACCATAGATGGTTATTGGGTTTGTTTTTTGTATTTCAATAACACAACAGCAGTTTTCTTTAAAAATCGAAAATAAAATGTGGCAATACCAGATATGGAAACTCAAAGCAATATTCCATAATTATTTAATGCGTACATCATCACAAAAAATTATCTGAATTGGAAAATTTTCTTTTTATCCATGAAAAATGCTATAGAAATCCACGCCACCAACAGCCACCTTAAAAAACCTTCTAAGTCGACACTACGGGTATCGACAGACCTTGAAATATTTTCTTTAAAAAATCTGTCTTAAAAAATACTCTACTACTACTTAAAAAGTTTCTGAAATAATCATTTTCATGGCTTTCTTACGATTTTATTAATTCTGGTCTCCTAGTGCGTATAAGTATCGACACAACGTATACGACAATATGTCCAACGAAGTAATAATTCAATATCTATAATTTAACTGATTAAGAAAGTCATCAACAATTTATTGTGAATTGTTTTATTTAAAATTAACACGTTTATTTTGATATTTATATTAAACATTGAAAACAATTTTAAGGAGGATTCTAATGGTTGACATACTTTTCCATACCCTTTTCATAATTGTAAACATTTTTTCTTAGGCTATGTATGTCTACAGTGGAGGAAATTATTATTAAGGTTACGTACAAATACATTTGAAAGTCCAAACTGAATTTTGCTGCTGTCTCAGCTGTTTGCTTTCGGGGCATGGGGGAAACTTAGTAGCAGCCAAATTAAATACTTACGTTTCAATAGACCTTCAAATATGTTATTTTCAAAAATGTGCCTTAAAAGATCTTCCAACACTACAACAACTTAAGAAATTCTCTGAAATAATCATTTTCATGGCTTTCTCACGATTTTATTATTTCTGGTCTCATAGAGCGTATAAGTATCGACATAACGTATACGACAATATGCCCAACGAATTAATTGGCCCGATAACAAACAGCTGAGGTAGCAGTTGACCTCAGCTGTTTGTTATCGGGCCAGGAGGAAAAGTTAGTAGCAGCCAAATTAAATACTTACGTGCTAAAATCTAAGTTTGGATGTTCCACAAAAAATACACAGAGTATGTCATTATCCAAATAAAATGTGCACTGTGTACACGTCAAATATTTTATTTTCCTCAATTTTTTTCCTTCTGTCGAAGTAGAAAATTAAAAGTTGCTAAAAGAAAACGAAAAACAGTCAATAACTGAAAGACAAATATGGCCTATGTTCGCTATGAAAGACTAAAATGGAGCAGAAGAAGAAACCAAGTGACTCGAAACAGGCACTAAGTCTTTCTAATTAAATCGTAACTGATTTTTATAGATACAGTTAATGAAGGACATGAAAATTCGGAATATATTGAATATTTATTTTAAAAATAAATGGGAATTTCTTTTGTTTTATGGAGGACATCACTGCGTATGATTAGCGACACAACGTATACGTCAAGGTACCAACAAAGGGTTTACTATTAAAAGATTTTTCTCAACTTATATTAGGTCTAAAAAGTTTTATTTTCCTTGTTCTTCTATCGAAGAAGAAAATTTATTGTGTCTAAAGAAAAAAAAATCAACATCGGAGAGATAAAATATAGACTGCGTTCGACGATTTCTAAAGTGACCCGAAACAGGCACTTAATCCTTTAAAATTATATCCTAACTAATTTTTATAAATACAGTTAATGAAGGACATGAAAATTTGGAAAATATTCAAGATTTCAACAAAAAGGAGTTTCCTTACAAAACCCCAATTTTATTTTATGGAGGACATCATTGCGTATGATTAGCGACACAACGGGTCAACAATGGGTTTAGTATTAGATGATGTTTTCGAAGTTTAGATATGGGATTTTGAAAATATATTTTCCCTATATATCTTTCCCTGTTGACCGACAGAAAATTGAAATATTGTAAAGAAAAATAATTAACACGCGAATAAAAAATATTGACTATGTTCGATGTTTTCCTAAAATACCAGATGGTAAAATGAAGTAGAAGTACGCTTAGCAGCCATTTAAGGATTTCTAGGTTTTTTCATTTACAGTTTGAAAAGGTATTAACAAGGATATAAAAGATTATTTAGAAATTGATTTTTTTACGATGGACATCCCTGCGTATGATTAGCGGCACAACGTATACGCCAAGAGGTCAAGAAAGGTTTACTATTAGAAGATATATTCTATTGTTTTAGATCTAAGAAAGGCTTGGAAATAGAAAATATTTTTTTTTACCAATTTAAAAATATTTTTTAAAAAAAGTCCACATCCGTGGATTTTTTAATATATATATATATATATATTATAGAATCCACAGCCGTGGATTTTTTAAAAATTATTTTATGCTACCTATCACAGGCGTGGATTTTTTAAAAAAATATTTTTTAATAGAATCTATAGATTATGTTAATTTCTTTAATAAAATTATAAAATATTGTTTTCGATGTAAAAAAATATTTGTAGAATGTTTTTAATTGATTTTTTATACATTTTTAATTTTTAATTTAATTTATACATTTTTAATTTATATTCCACTGTTCCGCCCATATGTTTTCCCGAAAGGGAAATGTTATGAAAAAAAAAAAAATGAAAAGTACAAAGACCTTTTCTTTTCAACCCAGAAAGAACAATCGTCAGGCAGTGAAGCAAGAAATTATCCAGACATACCAACAACAACCAACATTCCGCCATTCATTCATTTATTGGTCGGATGGTTGGTTGCAAGGGAAGACAGAATAACGTAATGGCTGAAATGTCCCTAACGTTTGACTGACTTTTTGCCGGTCTGTCTGTTCATCCGCCCAATCCAGTTGTCTGTCGCATTAACGTCATTTACCAACAAGAGTTCGACATAATTTTCAAATACAACCCGGATAGAAGAATATGGTCGTGTGTGTGTATGTAACCCTACGTATAGGTTCTCCTTACCAAAAAACTCAACTTGTTCTAGGTACTTTCATGTTGCAGAGTACTTAAGAAGTACGAAAGAATGGAAAAATAAAGCAAAAACAACAACGAAATAGTACTTTCAAGTGGTTACTCCTCTTCTTCTCAGCTATATGACAGTTGGAGTCGGCATAGTCGAGTATGGTGGTTACGACAACGTATGTAGGAATATTTGTTGTTGTTCTTTTTTGTTGGTTTTGGCCAAAATAGGAAGAACCCATAAAAGGCAAATAACAGCAACAATAACAACAGCAAAATACTTAATAGAATACCAAATGAAAACAAAAAGCAAACGACGTAATTGGAAAAAATTCTGCTTCTCCGACCAGAAGAAGAAGTCGGTCGGAGCGGACAGAAGAATGGAAACAAATTAAAGTCAAGCCATAATCCATAATGAAAAAAGTGGCTTTTTAAATGCCTGTTGTTGTTTTTATTTCAATAAAGAGAACAAGAATGTGGAGACGATTAAGACAAGTTAAAATAACATAAAGCGACGGACGAATAAAAAGTTCGATAGACCCTCGAAGAAACAAAAATAACAAAAACCCAAATTGGAGAAGAAGTTAAGAAAATCTGATAACAAGTTTTGGTTAATAGGCTGGAAATAAAAGTGTCAATTGTGACAATGAAATGAGATTGTTATTGTCATAGACAATAATGAAGTTTTATGTTAAGCCCCTCAAAAATTGGGCAGATAATAAGAATGTTGGAAATAATTGGAAAAGTGTTAAAGAAAGGAGAAATAAATATTGATAGAGAATTATTGTTAATATTTAAGAGCTGTAATTTTTATAGAGCTTGTGTTTAAGGGCTGACAAGGGCTTGGAATGTTTGTATGAATCAATATGAAAAACAGACTTCTGATTTTTATGAATATCTACATTTAAATGTTAGGTTAGTGAAAAATGTATTTAAAATACTAAAACAATGGCTGGTTCTGTAAATAACTATTTTTATAAAATCCAAGCAGGATTTTTTTATTCAACTTTCGTATATTTCTACTTACTTTAATTTGGAATTATTTATCATTTATATAAATTCTCTAATAACTTAAAAATAGTTCTAAATGTTATTTCTTTTATTTTCCTTCGAAGAAGAATAAGAAGTTGAGGTTCAGAACAAATTTAAAGCGTACACAATGACCGTGTAGGTGATTTGGCTAACCTACACGTTTTATGAGGATAATGAAAGCATTGCAATATTCTTGGGCCTCAAATTAAATTAAATTCCAACACGTAAACATTTAATTTAGCTTTGAATTCTCTTCCTCATTTCCCACGGTATTTTTTAAATAATTTGCTTTTCCAAAAACACATTTTCTGTTTTTAGGTAAGTTAAATGTTCTTTTGCTCTAACGCTATACTCAAAAGGCACTGAGTCGAAATGTCCACAGATTTTATATTTGACATTCATGTCGTATCTAATGTCGTATACGTTTTGTCGTTACTCATACGCTCCAGGGTACAATTAATTATTGAATTATGCAGAATTTATTAAAAATACCACATGAAGTCAATAGTTATTGAGAGAATATAATTTTTTAAAAGTACAAATGATAATAATTTGACTCAGTTCGTACACACTGTCGTATACGTTTTGTCAGTACTCATACGTTCCAGTGTGTAATTAAGAAATTATTAAAAAAAGACATGAGGTCAATAGTTATTGAGACTTTTGGATTCCATAGGATTCTTCCAATCTCAAGGAATATATTTTCGTTGATTTTTGGAAACTATTTAAAGTTGTGTATTTTTATGAATATTTTAGGCGTTAACTTCATACAATATTTTTTTAGTTTTTTTTTTTAATATTTTTAGTCGTGAATTTCACAATAAAGTTTTTTAAAAATATCAATTAATAGAGGACACTTTTAAGAATATTTTTTCGGATTGTGTTCCCTTGTTATTAATTTTGGGTATATTAATCACCATTGTCAGAAGAGCAAGTGATAATAATAATATTATGCATTGCGTACATACCTTCGTATCCGTTTTGCCAGCACTCATACGCTTCAGTTTACTGTTAATAATTAAATGATACAAAATCACTATTAAATATGATGGGAGAATTTGAAGCGTTGGTTGGTTGAGCACAATTTTTGGACGTAGATTTTTTAAATATAATTTTTAGGCGTGTGTCTCTTAAGAACCATTTTCAGACGTGGGTTAATTAAACATATTTATTTTTGGTTTAATTTTATATTATCTTTAAACGTGGATATTTTAAGAGTTATATTTAGGGCCGACTTTATTAAGTACTATATTAGGTGTAGGCTTATTACAGATAATTTTTAGAATTGGAAATATTATAAATAATATTTAGAGGTGAAATGATTATGGTTCACTTTAATAAGCACAATTTTATACATTGATTAATTTAATATTAATTTAATAATTTATTAATTTAATTTTATTAAGGATAATTTTTATAACCAAATTTATTAAGGACCATCATTTTCCGTTGGTTTATTAAGCACTATTTTTAGACCTGTGTTGTATTTAGGCATTTTTATATAAGCAAATATCGAAATTACAATAATTTTATTTATGTTGTACATACTGTCGTATACGTGTTGACGGTATTCATACGCTCCCATTTACTGTTGTAAATTTATGATAAATTAGTAAGGATTATTTTAGGTGCGGGTTATTAAAAACATTTTGGGGCGTAGGTTTATAAAAGAATAATTTTGTATGTGTATTTATTAAGAATAATAGGTTTATAAAAAATCAGTTATTCCGGATCATTTTAGGCTTGATTTGACTAAGGAAAATGATTGATTAATTTAATTTTTATATGGAAAGCAACCAAACTCCAGTTGCGAGTTCAACTGGCAACACAATTGAAATAAAACTTAACATTATGAATATCAACTTTTCTCAGTTGCTGTCGATAATACCGGTTTGACATTTCTACAACTAGAAATATTGTAAAAAAAAAAAAAATATTTCAGAACAAATAATTATATGTGATGATAAGCTCAGTGGAACTATTTTTTGATGATGAAAATTATGTTCAAGGTGTGTCATTTATTAGAAGGCATTTAAGAGATAAATCTATTAGAACTACCATCAGTGCGTAGATGCTGACGTTTAGAGAAATGTTCAATCAACTGCTCATATTTGCTTGAAGGCGTCTTTTCGACTACCAAAAGATGCCGTTAATTCCTGTGCAGTTCTGATGTTTTTTTGTGGAAGGAAGTTTTCAAAAGTCCCATAGCAATGACTTCAGCCTTGGCATGGCTCAACTGACAATTTCGGTGGTTTTCGCCGAAGTTGTCCGGCTAATAGAGGAAAAACTTTGTAAAATTTTTATTGTATCCAAATTAACGGAGGAGGAAAAAGGGAAGAATAATTTTTTTTTATTCGAAAACTAAGTTCCAAGGCGTTGTCGGATGTATTGATGATACACACGTACATATCATGGACCCAAAAGAAGATGTTCGCCACTATCTGCCATCCATTTGGAATGCGTGTTGGTGGGCCTCTGACCTTATCTCCTTTGGCCCTACACACATCTTCGCCTTACACACATCATCGATAGTGGCTTTGGTTTGACCAAAACTCCGCACGTCGCGTGCTATATTTGAGTGAGCTTCCATCCGGGCAATATGGACCTCAAAATGTTCTTTTGTAGTAATATTAACCATTATGGGAAGCCTACAAAGTTCAGTTATTATAAATAGCAACTAGAAATAAATGGTTGCCGAAAAATTATATTTGAAGCAACTGAATTTGACGACAGTTGCCATCCATAATGCAAATTTGGCAACGCAACTAAACTATGGTTGTCATCCGTAATCGACCCATAAATATGAAAATGGTCATAATTTTTTTCATGTCGTACATACTGTCGAATATTTTAGGCGTGATTAAGGATTTTTTTTTTGGAATCGGCTTTATTAAAGCCAGTTTTAGACATGAAACCATTTTTAATTAATTTTTATTAACATTTAAGATAATTAAAAAAAAAAACATTTTTGAGCTGGAGTTATTAAGAATTATTTTTAAGCGTCGGTTTAATCGGTATAAGAACAGATAATTTTTGTCCGTGGATTTTATTATAGACCATTATTAGTTTTAAGGACATACGGTTCTAAAGATTTTTTGTTGGTCTCTCACAGCTATAAACTTTTTGTAAGTTATTTTAAAGACTTTCAGAGCTCTAAGCAACTTTTAAAAATAGTTATTTTGGATGGTCAAGTATTAAAAAAATAATAATAAGAACTAAGAACTGACTTCCTTTATTCTTCTGAAAACCTAATTCCCATTTATAGAGGTAACTTAAATCTAAATTGTCCCCACAGTATACAGGCGTATACGTGTTGTCGGTACTCATACGCTCCAGCTTACTGTTAATAGTTCAGTTGTAAAAATACACTATTAACCCTTTCAGTGTCAAAATAAATTTTGGTTGGAATAAAAATCTAAAGGAAGAAAGGCAGCACTTTTAAATGCCGAATATATTCGACAAAAACCCTGAAAGGGTTAGAATTAATTTTTATTGGGTGAGGTTATTAAGAATTGTTTACTAATATTTTTTATACTGGGATTTGTAAAAAAATATATTTCCTAGGGCAATAAATGTGTACATGTGAAAAGAATATTAAAGTTGTAATCACCTCATATTTTCCTCATATATTCCAAAGGCCACTAAAATTTTGGAACGATCTTATCATATTATTCCCCTTTTATTTGCGTGTTCAATAACAACAGTCTGATCAAACATATCCTTAACAAGTTGATTATAAAATATTCCACTTTAATTTTCTTGAGGCAATTAAAAAAAACTTCCGCACACACACACATTTCCAGTAATAGGAATAAAAAATCTGTCAAAATTTTTTTCTGTGACACATTATCACAACAATAACAAAAGTTTTATGACCTTTTAACTATCACACACAGCCAGCCATTCTCTCTCACCCCAACACTTGGATTTATAGTTCCAATTGTGACACTCCCTTATCTGGCTTGAATGTCCAGTTGGCCAAGACCACCATCACCTCTACCGACGATGATGGTTTGTCCTCATATATCTGTCTAACTTTTATAGAGGCTATAAAGTGATGTGTCACTGGACATGCAAATATTACACGCAGCAAGCAAGAAGAAGAAGCAGCTCCAACTCATTCATTCAGTTCTGCAAATTGTTGCTATCAACCCCGGACTGTGTATAACTATAATGGCTTTATGATGATGATAACGCAATGAGGATGTGTTGAGATTTAAGGTGGTTTTGAGTACTTTGACAATGACATTCGGGATGACAGCATATTGAGTGTCAAGTGGTTGAGGTGGTTTGACCAAGAATAGTAAAATGGCTATTTTTCGTCCTAGTGCAGAATTTGATAAAGACGATATGGGGATGGGTAATATTTTTGAAAGGATAATTCGATATTTAGATTTTTTAACATTTTTGTTGAAATTATCTCATGCGTTGGTTTATTAAGGACGCGTATTTTTATTTAAATACATATCGAAGTTGTAATAATTTTATTAAGGTTGTACATATTGTCGTATACGTTTTGTCGGTACTCATACGCTCCAGGGCACAATTAATCATTAAATTATAAACATTTTTTTAAATAACACATGAAGTCAATTGTTCTTGAGATTTATGGCTTCCAATATCAAGGATTTTTTTGTAAAATACTTTAAGGCGTATATTTTAAGCGTTAAGTTCATGCAATATTTTTTGAGATGATTTTTTTTTAATTATTTTTAGACTTAAATTTTTAGGCATTATTTTTAAGTGTGATTTTAGTATAGATAATTTTTGGGCTTTATTTAGGATTATTTTTCAAAACAACTATTTAAGGACCATTTTTATGTGCGGGTTTATAAAGAATTACTTTTAGATGTGGATTTATTGGGGATCACTTTTAAGCTTGATAAGCCTAATTTTTAAAAAAGTTTTTTTAAATATTTTTTGAAGCATCCACGACAAGAACTTCGCTAAATTATTTCAAATTTGGATTTTTTTCAATTATTTTTTCTTTTTTTATACCCTCCACCATAGTATGGAGGGTATATTAATTTTGTCATTCCGACCCTATAAAGTATATATATTCTTGACCAGGGTAAAATTCTAAGACGATCTAGCCATGTCCGTCCGTCTGTTGTAATCACGCTATCTTCTGAAGGAATTGAGATAGGGTGCCTAAATTTTGCATAGGGAGTTTTTTGTCTGCAGGCAAGTCAAGTTCGAAGATGGGATATATCGGTCCACGTTTAGGCATAGCTCCCATATAAGGGTACCCGCCAAATTTCGGTATTTTGGGGTTCTTGAGCGCCTTTCTCAGCAGAATTCGCTGAAATTTGGTACATTGGGTTCTTATTGGATACTAAATGTCTCCACAAAAAATTATAAGTATAGGTCCATATTTTCTGGTAGCCCCCATCTAACGGTACCTCCTAATTTTCAGTATTTTTCGGGGTTTTGGTCGTATTTTTCCACCGAATTGGCTGCAATTTAGTATTTTGAGTTCTTAATAGGTACCAAATCTCTCTACAAAAAATTATGTATATAGGTCAATTTTTTCGGGTAGCCCCCATATAAGGGTCCCCCCAATTTTCGGTATTTTGGGGTTCTTGAGCGCGTTTTTCAGCCGAATTCGCTGAAATTTGCTACATTGGGTTCTTATTGGGTCCTAAATGTCTCCACAAAAAATTATAAATATAGGTCCACTTTTTCCGGTAGCCACCATATAACGGTACCTCCCAATTTTCAGTATTTTGGTGGTTTTGATCGTATTTTTCCGCCGAATTAGCTGTAATTTAGTATTTTGAGTTCTTAATAGGTACCAAATCTCTCCACAATAAATTATGAATATAGTTTCATTTTTTCGTATAGCCCCCATATAAGGGTACCCCCAATTTTCGGTATTTTGGGGTTCTTGAGCGCGTTTTTCAACCGAATTTGCTGCAATTTGGTGTTTTGTAGTCATGTATGGTAAAAAATCTCCCCACCAAAAATTATTAATATTCGCCCCCTTTTTGGGGTAGTCCCTATATAACCCCCTTTTTTATATTAAAATAGTTTTCTGATTTATTACGCGTTTTGAGTTTGGTTCTAAGACTCTGTTGTAATCATTTCAACTGCGGAGGATAGCAAGATACACAATTAGAAATTAAGGTCCGTTAATGAACTATAGCCGCATTTAGACCTAGCCCCTGTGTGGAGGTTCCAGAAGGAGTGGACCGATATTCCCCATCTTCGAATTTGAACTAAGTTTGAAAGAAATGATAAGATGGGCAAAGTTTGGATGAAATCTAAATTTTCTGAAACGGATTTGGTCCAAAGAAACATGGGGTCTAGAACCAATATATCGATAATGCACATTTTCACCATGTTAAAGTGTATATGCCCTCATTAGCCATAAGTCTGAAATTTGTGTTATGGTTTATATAATCTGTTTTTAGAAATGTCGGTATAGGTCCATCTTTTGATATGTTCCCTATATTTTCATTTCTAGTAACTGTCATTATATCTATGGTGGAGGGTATCCAAAGTTCGGCCCGGCCAAACTTAACGCTTTTTGACTTGTTAATTTTTAAGAATATTGGTTTAACAAATTTCCAAAAGTTTCGATTAAAAACGTTTTTAATATATTTTCCATTGACTTATATCTTTTGATCAAGGCTTATATTTTTAAATTTGTTGTACGAAAATCGTCTTTCTCTATGATCTTCAAATTGTGGCAATGTCGTCGATTACATTTCAAATCCAATATAAGAAAAAATATATCATAAAAAACCTTGTGAGTAATATATTTTTGTATGTCTGTGTATGTCCATGGGCCATAAGCCGGCCGGTAATTTTTTTCTACATTTTTTTTATCATGTTTTCTACTATGTCATTTAGCTCCATATGGTGACTGAATGTTTATTTAGCCATAAATTGTGGGGCGGCCATATGAATTTCAGGCGCTTATTTTATTAAAACTCTCAAAAAATGTTGCTACTCCGGATCCAAACCCCACCTACCACCTCTCTTCCACTCTTCCACAAACAATAACCAGACTTAGTTTTAAAACGAAACATTCATACAATTCGGACGGCCTCAGATTACATTCGTGGTTTTGTCTGTCGTTATTTTGGCCATTCTATTTTTTGTTGTTGTTGTTGTGTTTGGTTTCTTTATTTGTTTGTGTTTCTTGTTACGCACGTTTTCGCATAGGCCTTTAGCGTGATTTTGACATTTAAAGTTTTGTGTTTGTTTTTGGCGTTTTGTTTTTTTTTCGTTTGCGTTTGTCATTCATGTGCAAATTTTATGCGTGACGACCATTGTTTATTGTTTTTTTTTTTTTTTTGAAAAATTGAATATTTCAAGTTTTTATTTTTGGCCTGAATGTTGTTGTTTTTTTTTTTGGTTTCGAGACTATTTATTATCCACTCGTTTCTGCTGATTTGAAAAAAAAAAATTTTCAGTCACCATTTAAAACAAATAAATCTCCATCAAATTCTGCCTGTTCTGTCATCACTTTCGTTTTGGTTTAACTGTCTTCCGTCTTTGTTGGTAGGTTGGCCGGTTAACTGTTCAAAATGGTTTAGGCCCAATAAAAAAATAATAAAAAAGAACAACAAAAAACCTTGTTTCTGATTCCCGCGTTTTGGATTTTTATTCAGATTTTTTTTAAAGAAAGTATGTCAATTTTCATAGCAATGAACAGATTAGGGTCTACTATACTTAGGACTTAAATTTGAATTATTCATATTCACAATGAATAGGAAATGCCGTGAAACACTTGGAAACATGTGTCATTCAAATATTCTAACTAAAATCTAGGATTGGTCAATGGTTTTTAATTTACTGAGAAAATCATATCGACTTGGGAGCGTATAAGTACTGTCACAATGTATACGCCCAGTGTAACCCCATATACAAATTTCAAACAAAAAAAAAAAAAAAAAATATTTCAGAAGTAATTATAAAAAATATAAAATTTTTCAAATTATGGTCCGCAAAGACTTACCAAAATTATGTAAAAAAATTTAGGTTCACTGGTCCAGCTACGTCGAAAAGTATGGTTCCTTTTGAGAATATGCATAGAATCACTTTTTAAGTCGATTTATGCATGTCCGTTCGTTCATCCGTTCGTCTGTCTGTCCACGTTAAATTGTACACAATTTGCAGGTTGCATTTATTATCCGAGTTGGATGAAATTTGGCATAGGCCACATATTTGGCCCAAGGACGAACCCTATTGAAATTGGGAAAAATCGGTCCAGATTTAGATATAGCTCCCATATATATTTTCGTCTGATTTAATGTAATTGATGTACCAAAGCCCCTAAATATCATTCGATTTGCACGAAATTTGGCACAGCGTACAGAATTAGGTCTAGAATGATGTGTGTTAAGTTTCCTGAAAATCGGTTTAGATTTAGATATAGCTCCCATATATATTTTCGTCCGATTTCATGTAAATGGTGTATCAAAGTCCATATATATCTCTCGATTTGCACGAAATTTGGCATTGTTTCATTGTTTACATTTTTCTGTCAAATGAGTTGACACTAGTAGAACTTACAACAACAAATTTCCATGTGGTTGTTGTATCGGTTTTTGTACAACAACACTTGCTGTTACCTTCTATTATTGTACCATGATTAGCTCCCATATATAGTTTCGTCCGATTTTAGGTAAATTGTGTACCAAAGTCCCTATATATCTTTCGATTTGCACGAAATTTGGCACAGCGTAATGAATGAAGTATAGAATGATGTGTGTTAATTTTCTTGAAAATCGGTTCAGATTTAGATATAGCTCCCATATATATTTTCGTCCGATTTCATGTAAATGGTGTACCAAAGTCCCTGTATATCATTCGATTTGGACGAAATTTGGCACAGCGTACTGAGTTAGGCCTAGAATGATGTACGTTAAATTTCTTGAAAATCGGTTCAGATTTAAACATAGCTCCCATATATATTTTTGTCCGATTTAACGTAAATGGTTTATCAAAGTCCCTATATATCTTTCGATTTGCACGAAATTTGGCATAGCGTAATGAATTAGGTTTAGAATGATGTGTGTTAAGTTTCGATTCAGATTTAGATAAAGCTCCCATATATATTTTTGTCCGATTTTATGTAAATTGTGCACTAGGTACTGAGTGCCCAAAGTTCGGCCATTGCCTACACAATTTTACACAATGTACTCAATTTAGTATAGCGTACCGTGTGCTAAGTATTGTAAGAATCGGTTAGATTTAGATATAGCTCCCATATATAGCTTCGTCCGATTTTAAGTAAATGGTTCCCAAAGGCCCAAATGTAGGCCGATTTACACAGCATTTTGCACAACGTACTGAAGTTAATATAACCTTTGAAATCGGTTCAGATTTGGTACATGTACATGATGCAAGAACTCAAAATGTGGCCGATATGCACAAAACATACTGAAATTAGTATAACCTAATCTGTGACAAGTTTCGATGAAATCGGTTTGGATTATATATATATATATATATATAATGGTTCTTCAAAACGTCAGTTAGGATTCATATGTTGAATATACCCAAAGTGGGTATTATATAGTCGGCCCCGTCCGACTTTACCATTTTCCTTACTGTTTTTTTTTGAGACCTTTAAACATATTCTTTAAAATATCCACGCATATTTGGACCATGAACAATAAATCTCTAAAAAATCCACGCCTATTTGGACATGGATAAAGTATTCCTTATGGACTTTTGACGCCTATTGGGATCTTGAAAAAATATTCTTTAAAAAAATCCACGCCTATTGGGATCTTAAAAAAATATTCTTTAAAAAAATCCACGCCTATTGGGATCTTAAAAAAATATTCTTTAAAAAATCCACGCCTATTGGGATCTTAAAAAAATATTCTTTAAAAAATCCACGCCTATTGGGATCTTAAAATAAATATTCTTTAAAAAATCCCCGGCTATTGAGACATTGAAAAAAATATTCTCTAAAAAATCCACGCCTATTGGGAAGTTGAAAAAATATTCTTTAAAAAATCCACGCCTATTTTTCTGAAGTTGAAAAAATATTCCTTTAAAAAATCCACGCCTATTTTTCTGAAGTTGAAAAAATATTCCTTTAAAAAATCCACGCCTATTTTTCTGAAGTTGAAAAAATATTCCTTTAAAAAATCCACGCCTATTTTTCTGATAATCCTTCAGAAAATATTCTTTAAAAATCCACGCCTATTTTTCTGATAATCCTTCAGAAAATATTCTTTAAAAAATCCACGCCTATTTTTCTGAAGTTGAAAAAATATTCCTTTAAAAAATCCACGCCTATTTTTCTGAAGTTGAAAAAATATTCTTTAAAAAATCCACGCCTATTTTTCTGACCTTGAAAAAAAATTTTTAAATAATTCACGCCAATTGGGAAGTTGAAAAAATATTCTTTAAAAATTCACGCCTATTGGGACCTTGAAAAAATATTCTTTAAATAATCCACGCCTATTGGAAAGTTGAAAAAATATTCTTTAAAAAATCCACGCCTATTGGAAGGTTGAAAAAATATTCTTTAAAAAATCCAAGCCTATTGGGACCTTGAAAAAATATTCTTTAAAAAATCCATGCTATTAGTAATGGAATTTTTGTTACATGCAGTGACTTGGCAGGACCTTTTTTATGTCTGAAATAATTCCTCACATGCCAAGCATGGCTAAATACACGAGAGGTGACCATACTGGTGTGCGTGTATTTGAAACATTTGTCAACCATTTTTGTTTCATTTTTTTTTTGCTCTCTGCCTACCTCCCTCCCTTTCCCCCTAGGATAGGTATATAACAATTTCGAACGAACAAGAAAAAAAAACGCAATTCAGTAATGACCCTTTCAAGGATACTCTGTGTGTATGGGAATTCAACACATTGCCTGCCTGTTGTTATGTCCGTTTGTCACCTAACTTGATGAGGCCATTTGCCTTTTGGACACAATCCCAATTACCATTATTTTCAACAGCAATTTGTTGGGATTTCTAGGTAACAATTATTATTATCCTTTGGAGTATGACCATTCATCCTTCTCATATTAAGTTCAGGTTATGGTCAATACTTCCATGGAATCAAAGAAAAAAAAATGTCTGAACATTAATGACCAGATGGCCTAGACATAGACTTAGATCCATGGAATTTTTTCTTTGGCTAGGGTCAAGGCTATGCAATTTAGAGCTCCGATTTTAGCTTTGTATTTGACATTTACGATGACTGCTGTTCAACAGACAGCTTAAACAAATCTTAAACTATGACTAATTTATCTAAAATCTCATCGAACACAAATTTCGATTTTTTTTTAATGTTTAAAAATATTTTTTTTTAAATAAAATGATTTATGTTTATTTTGCTCATATGGTTATGTTGCACTTAATGTCTATAAATTAAATAATATTGTTGTTGTTGCTTTTGTTCTAAAACATGTTTAATTTTCCAGTCAATATTTTCTTGCCATAAATGTTTTGACTGAGAAGCAAACAAAAAAACTCAGAAAATCGATATCGTTTGCATGAGCCAACAACAATACACGACGGCGACTAAACCACTTTTGGAGAAGAGAGAGGTCGTTGGGGTGGTAGATAGGGTTGGTGGCGTCAGCATTTACAAGGATGATGTATACCCTCCTCATATAGACAGATAGACAGCCAGTCGGCCACAGAGACGGACATATATGTCTCTAACTAATCGACCCAATGTTGCCTTTAAATGGTTGTCTAATCTTGACACAGTTTTGGTCATTGCACTCGGCTGTTGTCGATTTTCTGTTTTTTTTTTTTGCTCAGAGCTATTCGTTTTGTTAATCGTTTACATGCGTGTTCAATAAAATAGTAAATATCAGTTGTAAATAAATAATGTTTATGGTTGTTATTAAAAGCATAATTATTATGGCCCGGGAAATGTTAACGATTAAAAAATACATATTTTTTTCAAGGACCCAACTGGCGTGGATTATTTAAAAAATATTTTTTCAAGCTTCCAATAGGCATGGATTATTTTAAGAATATTTTCTCAAGGTCCCAATAGGCGTGGATTATTTAAAGAATATTTTCTCAAGGTCCCAATAGGCGTGGATTATTTAAAGAATATTTTTTCAAGGTCCTAACAGGCGTGGATTATTTAAAGAATATTTTTTCAAGGTCCCAATAGGCGTGGATTATTTAAAGAATATTTTTTCATCGACCCAATAGGCGTGCATTATTTAAAAAATATTTTTTCAAGTTTCCAACAGGCGTGGATTATTTAAGGGGACCCCCCCATTCTCGGGGTCAAAATTTTTGTTGATATAATTCGAATCTACACTGATTAAAGAATGTCCCTACAAAATTTCAAGTGAAAATCTCAAGAACTGTTGAAGATATATCCGATTTATTGTGTCAGCATCAAGTGACGGCTGAAGGGCTTCTCAAACTTTAAACGCGTTTTTCTCTAAACATTTTTTTGCGAATGGCGGGCACGATAACTCAAAAACTAATAATCCAATCGATTCCAAATTTTGCAACGTTTCTCTGGGAGTGTATAGCTCTCGTATGAACTAGGATAAAGCCAATCGGTGAAGATCTTCCCTATTTTTTAACTTGGTTTTTGGTCAAAAATCGGCGATTTTCCAAAAATATTTTTTCAAAGGTCCAACATTTTGTTAATTTTAGAGCGAACTCAATAATCCTAGTTCATACGAGAGCCAGACATGTACTCTTTCTAACACCGTTGGAATTTTCGGATTCCGATGTTCCAGTGAGGAGTTATCATGCCCGCCATCAAAAATAAGGACTTTTCTTTAATTACAAAAAACAACAACAAAACAATAACAAAAATTTTTTGTAAATTATTTTTCTTCTCTTTTAAATCTTCAAATATATATGTGCAAAGTTACAAACCTTAACAAGCATTGGTATTGATTTACCAGCCCTTTGAAAATCTTGAAAAATTAAAATAGAGAATGTGGGGGGGTTCCCTTAAAGAAAAATTTTTTCAAGGTCCCAACAGGCGTTGATTATTTAAAGAATATTTTTTCAAGGTCCCAATAGGCGTGGATTATTTAAAGAATATTTTTTCAACGTCCCAACAGCCGTGGATTATTTAAAGAATATTTTTTCAAGGTCCCAATAAGCGTGGATTATGTAAAGAATATTTTTTCAAGGTCCCAACAAGCGTGGATATCCTAATAGGCGTGGATTATTATAAGAATATTTTTTCAAGGTCCCAATAGGCGTGGATTATTTAAAGAATATTTTTTCAAGGTCCCAACAGGCGTGGATTATTTAAAGAATATTTTTTCAAGGTCCCAATAGGCGTGGTTTATTTAAAGAATATTTTTTCAAGGTCCCAACAGGCGTGGATTATTTATAGAATATTTTTTCAAGGCCCCAAATAGGCGTGGATTATTTAAAGAATATTTTTTCAAGGTTCCAATAGGCCTCTATAAATCCTTGAACAAAATATCCCCGATATTTTTTAATCCACGACTTTATTAATCCTTGAAAATATATTTTTTTAAAAGTTCCACTCCTCGGTTTATCCGTAAAAAATATTTTTTAAAATTCCGAACATCTATTATCTAATTCTATTTAAAATATTATTTTTTTAAATCCACGTCTCTAATCCAAGCATTGGTATATCCTTGAAAAATATTTTTGAAAAAATTTATATTTAAAAAAAAAAATCATACTTACTTACTTAGCTGGCTTGTGACAGAACTATCGTTCCATAAGCCGAGCTTAGAAAAGATTTCGAAGCTTGTCGGTCTTTTCCGCAGTTTTTTCCAGTTTGAAACAACGTATGCAGCAAAGTTGCCTTCGACTTGATCTTTCCATCTTATTCGTGGCCTTCCCCTTCTGCGTGAGCCATCAGCTCGTTCGCTTTTATATGCCTTTTGGCCTGGGGCATCTGCATCCATTCTCACAACATGACCTAGACCTAGGCAACGTAGTCGCTGCAGCTCAATACGTCTAACAATGCCAATGTCCGAGAATAGCTGGTACAGCTCATGGTTCATTCGACGGCGCTATTCACCGTCAACACAGTTCGGCCCACAGATCTTTCGTAGAACTTTTCTCTCTAACACTCCAAGAGCTGCCTCATCTGCTTGCGTAAGTACCCATGTTTCAGACTCATATAACAGCACAGGTAGTATCAGCGTCTTGTAAAGTGTGAGTTTGGTCCGTCTGGAGGTGGCCTTGTTTCTAAACAGCTTACTCAGACCATAGTAGCATCGGTTGGCCATCACTATCCTTTTCCGAATTTCAAAACTGATGTCATTCGTTTTATTTATGGCGGTACCAAGGTATATAAAATCTTTGACTACCTCACAGCTGTAGTTCTTAAGTTCCACAGTTGGTCCAAGTCTACTGGATGTCTTGCGCGTTGATACGGTATCAGCTTGGTCTTCTCGCCGTTTACTACCAGACCCACTTTGGCAGACTCCTTCTCAATATGTTCAAAGGTGGCTGTTACCGCTCTCAATGTTCGAACCCATTATGTCGATGTCATCGGCGTAGGCGAGTAACATGTGTTGTTTGGTGTACAGAGTGCCATTTCTATTCATCTTTGCCTCTCGTATGGCCTTTTCCAGCAGGGTGATAAAAAGGTCACACGACAAACTGTCACTTTGTCTGAATTATCGTTCGGTATTGCAGGGCTCCGAGAGGTCCTTTCGGACTTTAACTCCAAATCTTGTACCAGTTAAAGTTACACTGCATAGCCGAATTAATTTTGCAGGAATGCCAAACGCAGACATTGCTTTAAACACCTCTGAGTGCATAAGGCTGTCGAATGCGGCTTTATAGTCGACGAATAGGTGGAATATGTCGATGTGTTTTTCGTGGTTTTTTTTCAGAATTTGGCGTGAAGTGAAAATCTGGTTAATGGTGGACTTGCCAGGTCTGAAGCCGCATTGGTATGGTCTAATAATGTCATTGACCATTGGCTTCAGTCGATCACGCAGCACGTTGGATAACACATTATGTGCGATGGAAGGAGACTTATTCCTCTATAGTTGGCACATATCGTCTTGTCTCCTTTTATATGCTCGGAACACAGGATGCTGAGGTTCCAATCATTGGGCATGCATTCCTCCAGATTGTACTTATAAGTTGGTGCATGCTCCTGGACAGCATCTGACCACCAGTCTTGAATAGTTCGGCTTGTAACCCATCGGCACCTGCTGCTTTATTATTCTTCAGCCGATTGATTGCTATTCTGACCTCATCTTGGCTAGGTGGTATACACTCTATACCGTCATCTATTATTGGTTCCGGGGTATCCTATCTATCTGATACCAGAAGCTTTTCAAAATGATCCTTCCAGATCCTCAACACGCTGTCTGTATCTGCCACCAGGTTTCCTTCTTCATCTCTATAGGAGGATGTGCCGTACCATAGCCTTCAGTTTGGTGTTTTACTCGTTGGTAAAATTTTCGGACATTATTCTGACTCCTTTACATCTCGATTTGCTCATGCACACGTTTTTCTTGTTCTTTCTTTCTTTTCTGAAAGTACGTTTCTCCTCTCTCCTTTTCTCCCGGTAATTCTCCATCGCATTACGTGTTGCTACTGTCTGCAGGGTTGCCCTATACGTTTTTCACAACAGTAGCATTACGACACTCCTGATCGCACCATGGGTTTATTGGTGGTGGTTTTTGGTACCCAAGTGCTGCAGTATGCTTTCGCCAAGCCGTTGGGCAAGTTGAGCGGAGTAGGCCTCGGCTATTTGTTGTGTTTGCAGCTTTTCGACGTCGAGTTTCCGTGTTGTGTTAGATCGCCACAAGGTAATGGCCACAAGGTAATGGTCCGAATCGATATTCGCTCCTCGTATCGATCGAACGTCTAAAACACTGGACAAATGCCTTCCGTCTATCACAACAGGGTCAATTTGATTTCTCGTTGCTTGATAAGGAGAAATCCAGGTGGCCTTGTGTATATCGTGAAGCTTGAATCTGGTGCTGCTAACTACTATAGGATGATTATGATGAAAAGAGGGACCAAGATAAGCCTGGGCTTCGCCATGTTAAAGCCAATCAGAGCCGTTGCAGTCCCCTACGTCACCCAAAATATATATTTATTTTAAATCCACGCTTCGTTTGGTCCTTAAACAATCCTTTACAGAAATCTACCAATTTCATTGCGATTCTTTAACGAGTAAAATTGCTGTTCCAGTTTTACTTTTCCTATAGATTTGTTTGTTCCTCCAATTAGTCATCGTCCTACTCCGAATCCATTGCTGCCCTCCAACCTAGATAATTTGTGATTTCCTTTCTTGACAACTGACTGCGTTGCATGCTTTGCTTCCATTCCAGCCTTACAGCTATGCTGCATTGCTCCACAGTTCATACCTCTTCTCGATGATGATTTTGTTTTTTTTTTGTCAAAAGATTCTGATCCAAATACTTGAACACGTTTTTTTCTTTCCTGACTCCTTGTCTACATGTCATCATCATTCATCCTCCTCCTCCTCATCAGCCATTCACAGTAGTATTCCCGAAGTGTAGTAGCACTATTGGCAATTAGGTCAGGCGGCAAATAACTCTTGACTACACTTCGAGTCGGATTTCTATACATCACAACATATATTTGGAATTATGAAAGGAGGACAGTCGGGGGGACTGCATGACGGATGGTCGGCCGGTTGGGCGGGCGGTTGTGTAAATGGCAACCAAATCAAATCACAAAAGAAAAACGACCCCTTTGCGCATTTTGTTGTTGCTGTTGTTCACAAATCTGAACTGGAGAATATGTCATTAGCCCAGTATGATGGACTCCCGAAGCAAGAGCTGAATCTACTGACAGAACTTTTTTGGGTGGATGTGCAATGATTGGACAGAAAAACGAAAATGAGCAACCAACCTGCAATTTTTGCAATGAGTCGTTTAGACATCATCAGCCCCTCACTCACTTGTTCATCCATTTTCCATTCATCGCTCTCCCACTCCCACCTGCACTTCTCCTTACTAACAGATTAAATGAGGTGATTGACTTACTGATGACAGCAGCAGCAGAAGTAAGGCAGCATAGAAGGGAATGGAATTAACTTTCAATGGACTAGGGTACTACTCAGGTGTACGTGTGTGTGTGTGTGTGAATAGCGTTGATTTTTACCTGTCCTGTTGAATTCCCTATTCTCCCATTTACCTTCTCTCCCCTCACCTTAAATACATTTTCTGTGGGTTGAGAAATTTTATTCAAATTGCGGAAATGACACAACGTGGTTAAAACTGAAACGGAAACTTGGAAAATGTCAAGTAATTCAGTTGCAACCACCACTAATAATCAAATATAACAACAACGACTATAAATCGTGCCATAATGTCATGCTTTTTATGACCAAATTTTAATTCAGAATTTAATATAAATTTAATCATATTTTTTGAAATGTTTTTAATCTTCGATTTTTTTTAAATATTTTTCTGAAATTTAATTTTCTTCTTCTATTTTTCATTCTGCAGATCACAACATCCACTGCCAAAAAACTATGGGAGAAATCGGATGGCAAGGGCGCCTCATCGGCTGGTGTTACCGGTGGCCCCCTAAATCCCTTGCACATTGGTGATCCACATGTTTGGAAAGATTCGCCATGGTCAACACAGACTGAAACCATATTGCCGAGGCCACGTACATTTCCACAAGCGCCCGATACGACAGCGAGTGGAAATGCTGGCATATTAAGGTGAGTGAGCCAAAGGGTCTTTCAAGTTTTTTTTTTATAAAATAAAACAAAATAATTGTGAAGATAAGGGCTTAGGGCTTGGTAGCTTATTTTATCGAGAGAATCTTAAAGAGATCACGAGATGAAGCGATATCAATATGGCCTGAAGAACCTGACTAATGAGGGATCTCATTGTCTTCTAAATAATATTAACAAAAATTACACTTCAATTTTTTACATGATTCACTCTATTTTAAATATTTCTAAAGTTTATTTCTTTAAAAAAAATCCGCACCTCGTTTAATCTTTGAAAATATTAAAAACATCCAAGCCTCGTTTATTCTTTAAGAAATCCACATCATCCTTGAAAAAAAATCCGTGAAAAAAATATATTAAAAAAATCCACGCCTCGGTTAATCCGTGAAAAAAATATTTTAAAAAAATCCACGCCTCGGTTAATCCGTGAAAAAAATATTTTAAAAAAATCCACGCCTCGGTTAATCCGTGAAAAAATATTTTTTTAAAAAATCCAAAAAATTGTAAAACTCTGTTTAAAAAAATCCTAAAAAATTAAGTCTAGAGTGATGTGTGTTAAGTTTCATGAAAATCGGTTCAGATTTAGATATAGCTCCCATATATGTTAGCTAAATAGTGCAACAAAGTCCCTTAAAATCCTTCGATTCGCAGGCATAGTGTACTAAATAAAGTCTAGAGTGATATGTGTTAAGTTTCGTGAAAACCGGTTCAGATTTAGATATAGCTCCCATATATATTTTCGTCCGATTAAAATAATGCACAAGGTCCCTATATATCTTTCGATTTGCACGAAATTTGGCATAGCGTACTGAATTGAGTCTAAAATGATGTGTGCTAAATTTCGTGAAGATCGGTTCAGATTTAGATATAGCTCTCATATATATTTTCGTCCGATTTTAGGTAAATAGTGCACCAAAGTCCCTATATATCATGAAATTTGGCATAACGTACTAAATTAAGTCTAGAGTGATGTCTGTCAAGTTTCGTGAAAATCGGTTCAGATTTAGATATAGCTCAGATATATATTTTCGTCCGATTTCAGGAAATAGTGCACCAAAGGTCCTATATATCTTTCGATTTGTACGAAATTTGGCACAGCCTAATGATTTAGGTCTAGAATGATGTGTGTTAAGTTTCGTGAAAATCGGTTCAGCTTTAGATATAGCTCCCATATATATTTTCGTCCGATTTTATGTAAATAGTGCACCAAAGTCCCTATATATCTTTCGATTTGCACGAAATTTGCCATTGCGTACTGAATGAAGTCTGGAGTGGTGTGTGTTAAGTTTCGTGAAAATCGGTTCAGATTTCGATATAGCTCCAACATATCCATATGTATTCGTCCGATTTTACATAACTCCTAATGTTGATGCAGCCATAGCTTCCAAATGTATTTCGAACGGGTGTCTTTTTGAAATTAAATGTTTAACAGTGCGGTGTACCGAATAGCGTGTATAAATTTTGCAATAAATCGTTTTCCATAAATTTTTGCCATGATACGCAGACGACTCTAAATCTGCTCGAATGAAATTAAATTTATCATAGGTTACAGAAAGACATGAGTATGTTCCTTCGAGGCAACATTGACATACAATTGTAAGGATACATATGTACAATATACCCAAAGTGGTGAAGGGTATCATATAGTCGGCCCAGTCTGACTTTTCTACTTTCCTTACAGATTTTTACAATAAATCATTCCTTTCAAGAATTGATTTTATTAATTATTTTATAAAAAAATTATTTAATTTTTTCCTAATTTTAATAATTTATTTTATGTTTTTTATTATCTTTACAGTCCTCGTGATTCAACAAGTGGTTTGGGTGTTAAAATGGTCGAATATGTTTTGGGTGGATCACCAACGAACAAAGAGAGTCCTTTGTCCGGTTTGGAACCACGCTTAAGAGGACTGAAGTTCGATGATAATGATAAGGTGAGTTGAAGCAAAAAAAAAAAAAAAAATAATAATAATAATAAATAAATTAAATTGGCTATTCTCTTCGATATGTCGATGAGGGACATTTTCGTCGTAGCATGGTGTATATAACCCCCTAAGTGTCCCCTGAGAGTTATTTTTCTATAAAAAAAAAATATCTGGTTCCCGAGGGTATAATTTTTAATGCGAATATTTTTTCAGAACTCTTGAGGATTGCAAAAAAAAAAAAAAAATGAAAAAATAATGAGAATTATTTTTTCAGAGGTTCCGTAAAAAATCCGTAGAAAAATTCTTAGGTCCACAGAGGACTGTTTGGCAACCTTCCCTCGAATTTTCGTATAAATATTTATAAGGCCTATATTTGCTTCTTCTTTTACAGTAACTGCTTAAACCCCAAATAGTGCAGCCCGCACAGATAATTCGAGTATAAAATTAAATAAAATTCCCACTGCATTTCCAATCGTTCGATGACCCACCAAACGGAACTTCGTACCTGTTTGCCCCTAACCCAACAAACACTAAAGAGATAACCTCATTAGTTGTCAATGCCCTTTTCTGCATATCTATCTACTTATTTTATTATTGCTGTTGATGTTGTTGGTGGTGTTGGAGGTAATTTTCATTTAATGAAGTGGTGGCGAATAAATTCGCTTTACACAAAAATTGTTCTGACTGTATATGGCTGTTTATCTATAGAGGTTTATTTCCTATCCGGAATTCTTTTTTTTATTTTGTCCAATTGTAAATGTGAACCAATCAACCAACCCACTTACAAAGTAAATGGCGACAGCGACAGTAATTTTGTAGTTAACACCCTATGTAAACTGCGATGCACCAGCATCCACATGTAAACATGTAATGGGGGAGATAAATAAAAATACCTTCTATCCCCTTATGTAGAATTCCTCCAGAAGAGAATTATTGTAATTGAAACGGAAGGAAGTTAGCCAGACCAGGGTAATTCTGTAATCACTAAACGCAGAGTTAATTTTGTTCAATAAAAACGAGATTTATTTTTTTTGCAGAAGAGAGTCATTATAGATAGCATTTTTTTTCTATATAAATCTCTGAAACCTATGAAAGGAAGTTAGCTATAGATGGAGTCTTCAAGGGGGCTTAGAATATCTATATATGGGCCCTGTGGATATCTATAGAAAAAAGTAATCCCCAAAAGACCTTAGAAGGGAATTAAAAAGGTAACCCCAAGTCCTGAGGCGTACCAGTTATATAGAAAATAATTGTTTTCCACTACTATAATGTAATCCTTAGGTTCCTGATGTTCGGTAATCCTCAAGGGTCTTTAGCATTTTTTAAAACAAAGATGATCATCAGAAGCCCTAAGGATTTTTTTTACATAAAATTGTAATCATTTTTCTTACCAAAGATTTGACCAGCTATGGAGAGGCAATATTGGCCTAACTTTCAGGGTAGCATACATATAACGGGTAGCCCCCATTATTCGATATTTTGAATACACGTTTTTCAAATGTATCGGCTGTAATCTGATATTTTCAATTTCCATTGCTTTGCAAGTCTTCCTATTATAAATTACGAATGTCGGTCCAAGTTCTGATGTAGACCCCATATAAAGATTGCGCTAATTTTCGGTATTTTGAGAATTTCAGTCAGGGTTTTCAATCGAATTGGTTGTAATCGGATATTTTAGGTTTTCATTAGAATACAGATATTCCTAGCAAAAATTTCAAGTATCGGTCGATCTTTGGATATAGCCTCCCATATAAAGGTTCAGCCTTTTAAATGTTATTTTAATGGCCCTATGCGTATTTTCCAACCAAAGTGACTATATTTTATAATTACGAAGTTGGCTGTAATTTTGATAGTCTAGGACATGGGTGGGTAACCAGCTTTCTTACGGAATATGTTAGATATATTTATGATTCTACTAGACCCATACAAAGCTCACGCATAATTTTTAGTATGTTCAAGGTCTTCGTTTTCTGTTGGCTGGAATTTACCATGGCATAGCCTCCATAAAAGCCTCAATATTTTTTTCGTATTTTAAATGTCGGACCTCAGTGAGGGCTTGTTTAAATAAAAAGAAGTCAAGTCTACTTTGGGTGGCTTTTTCTATAGAAAATACTCCTCAGGAGAAACAAGTTCTCAGGACCCATGGGTCAATTTTTGCTATAGTAAAAAATTCGAATCCGTTGAGGTCTGTTCTCTATAGAGAAGATTCCTTAGGTCTACTGAAGTATAGTATTCTATAGAAAAAATATCAGGGCTACAGTGTATTTTTCTATTAAAAAAATCTCAGGTCTACTGAGCTCTGATTTTCTATAGAAATAAATTCCTCAGGTCTGACTTTCTGTTGAAAAAAAATCAAAAAAAACTAAGGTCTGTTTTTCAATAGAAAAAATCCTTTGGTCGCTTGAGGCCTGTTTTTCTATAAAAAAATCCTTAGGTCGCTTGAGGTCTGTTTTTCATAGAAAACAATTTTCAGGTCTTCTTTTTTATAAAAAAATAGTCAGGTTCCCTGCAAAAAAAAATCATTAGGACCCCTGAGGTCTTCTTTTTCTATAGAAAAAAAATTCCTCAGGTCTCCTGAGGTCTGTTTTTTATATAAAAAAATACTCAGATCTCCTGAGGTCTGTTTTTCTATAATATAAAGTTCTCATGTCTACTGAGTTCTGGTTTTCTATAAAAACAATTGAAGTGTGTTTTTCTATAAAAAAATTCCTCAGGTTCTCTGAGACCTGTTTTTCTATAGAAAAAAAATGCTCAAATCTTCTGAGGTCTGTTTTTCTGTGGAAAACAATTTCTCAGGTCTACTGATATCAGTTTTTCATGGAAAAAACTCCTCAGGACGTTTGAGGTCTTTTTATTGGTCTTTAGTATGAGTTACAATTTCCATTACATTTATTTTCTTTTTTGTTCTCATTCCAGTCTCACGACGATAAAGAGAAGGCTAATTCTCCTTTTGACACAAATGGTCTGAAGAAGGATGACCAAGTGACCACAACGAATGGTGTTGTCAATGGCATTGACGATGACAAAGGATTCAAGTAAGTACCAAACATTCGATTTGAAATAAATTTTGGATAGGATCCAAATAGGAAAATTAGCTGAAGCAACCTCCAGGGTATAATAAGACCTAAGGGTACCAAAAGTCTTCCCAAAAAATTCAAATTTTAAAATCCTATTCATTTGCAATTGAATTTCGGATTACCCGTTCTCTTCTCAATTTCCACATCACTAGCAGATTATTGCATCCAATGTTAGGTAACAACGAAAATCAGTCACTGGTTGGTTGTTGTTGTTTTTGTTGATTTGTGGTTATGTCAAATGTTGTTGCTGTTAACAATCACAATGTTGTGGTGGAGTGCCTCGACTCTCCTCCAATCTCCCAACATCTTTCGACGAATATTTTGGTTGAGTAATTGTTTAATACGAGTGTACGTGTGTGTTGGTACCACAAGCTGCAGTGTGTGTTGCATGCTGCAACAAACCACAATTGCTAACAATAACCAGCCACCAAACACCATGCTGGTTTTTGGCGGTGGCAGTGACGTCGAGGATGGCTGATGCAGCAGCAGCTGCTGCTGCCTGCATCCAGCCATGCTTCACAATCCCCGTCAACTTGTTTGTAATGGCATTGACATTAGAACTGGCGAACTGGTTTCTTCAAGGTTTCCATTTGCGTTTTTCTTCAACTTCTCCTTTCCCAGTTGATCGGGTCGGTCGGATCTGGTCTGGCATGGTGTGGAGTTGTTGAGTGTGTGCTTATTTTGGGTTGTTTCAATGGTAGTGTCTGCATGCCGTCTTAGTTTTCAGCAGGCAGTCAGCCAGCCAGCCAACCGGCTTTTGTGCCGCAAAAACCAACAATAACAACAACAAAAACTAGACGACAATAACAATCATCACATAACTTCAACACTAGGGAGGAGGCATATTGACTTGATTATGGTTGCCATTGCAAACACCGATTCCGGGAGACAATTAAATAAACACAGTGGGAGAAAATTTCTCAAGACCCTAGAGGCATATTTTTATTCAAAAAACTGACCTATTGGTACATGAAGATTTTTTTCTATAGAAAAACAGACCTATTGGGCAGACCTCAGGTGTCCTGAGGAATTTTTTTCTATAGAAAAACAGACCTCAAGTGTTCTGAGGATTTTTTTCCATAGAAAAACAGACCTCAGGGGTCCTGAGGAATATTTTTCTATAGAAAAAGCAATCCTCGGAGGTATCTGAGGAATATTTTTCTATAGAAAAAGCAATCCTCGGAGGTATCTGAGGAATATTTTTCTTTTGAAAAAGCTATCCTCAGGGGTATCTGAGGAATATTTTTCTATAGAAGAAGCAATCCTCAGAGGTATCTGAGGAATATTTTTCTATAGAAAAAGCAATCTTCAGAGGTATCTGAGGAATATTTTTCTATAGAAAAAGCAATCCTCAGAGGTATCTGAGGAATTTTTTTCTATAGAAAAAATTTAATCCTCAGAAGTATCTGAGGAATTTTTTTCTATAGCAAAAATGTAATCCTCAGAGGTATCTGAGGAATTTTTTTCTATAGAAAAAATGTAATCCTCAGAGGTATCTGAGGATTTTTTTTTCTATGGAAAAAGCAATCCTCAGAGGTATTTGAGGAATTAGAAAACGCAATCCTCAGAGGTGTCTGAGGAATATTTTTTATAGAAAAAGCAATCCTCAGAGGTATCTGAGGAATTTCTTCTATAGAAAAAGCAATGATCAGAGGTATCTGAGGAATTTCTTTTCTATAGAAAATCAGTCCTCAGAGGTATCTGAGGAATATTTTTCTATAGAAAAAGCAATCCTCAGAGGCATCTGAGGAATTTTTTTCTATAGGAAAACAGTAGACTTCAGAGGTATTTTTTTCTATAAAAAAAGCATCAGCCGGACCTGAGGAATTTTTTTCAATAGAGGAATTTTCTTCTGTAGAAAAAATTATCCTTCGTAGGACCTGAAGATTTTTTTTATCCAGGCTCTCACTGTTCTCTGGTTGTAATCTAAGACTTTTCAACACATTCACACCTGTTGTGTTTGTGTGCCAATATGCCCCTCTAACTTGCCATACATTTACCGCCTTAGCCTGGCCTAGGCTACCCTGCCAGTCAGCCAGCATGTTAACAGCTTCAAATTGTTTATATTTTCCGGTTACCAAAAAACTTGTTCATTTCCTTTTGGCGGTGTCGTCTGGTTCAGTCGACTGCCTCTACACCCCGACAAAGAACTTGCTGGCATTGTGTCTGTCTTCTTCTTGAGCTTCCACACACACACATACGTTGTTCGTCAAGTGTGGAGTATAGATTTCTTCTGTTGCTTCGAAGAGGTTTTCACTCGACGCCACTTGTGTGTGTTATGCAGTTATCCAAGTTCTCCGGACGGTGGTGTTATGGCAGCATTCTGGTTTCCTTATTTTGTTGTTGTTGTCTTCTTCTTCTTCTGTTGTGGTTGGTGTTATTGCAAAGTCAAAAGTTTTTCTTGCTGTTGTGTTGTTATTACAACATAGTTTTTGGTTTTTAGTTTCAGGTTTTCATTTTCATTTCTTTCAGTATTTTTCTGCCTCTACGTCTTTTTTTTGTTGTAGCTTCCTCTCCTTTCCATTAGAATTTGCCAATTTGTTTTTCTTCTGTTATTAAGAAACTTCTAAAGAAGTTTTTTTAATTTTTATGATTTTTTGTCTTTGTTGTTTTTGCCTTTTTCTTGCATAACTCTTACTCTTAACTTTTCGCTTTTCTTGAAGATTTTCCAAGATTTTTTTTCTTGTCTGCTATTTAGAAGGAAAATGCTTGGAACCGGTTCGTTATATTGGTTGTTGCCTGGCTTTAGTACACTTGCCGCCAGACTTGAAGTTCTTTCTTTATTTGAAAACAATTTAATGGTGATTTATGTCAAGAGTTATTTCATAATAAATGAATTTTTTGTTTTTGTCTAATAGGGGAAAAAGTTTTTGGGGAAATGCTTCCGAAGTGATTTTAATGGTTTTTGGCAAAATTATTCATAAATAAAAAGTTTGAAATTTTTGGAGATTCCTTTTTAAGTTAATAAATTTTTAGGGAATAAAAAATTGGAAATCGAAACATATTGAGGAAAGTGTAGTGTCCTGGTAGCAAATGTAAGGTATTATTTCCGGGTGGTCTAACACACATAAGATAAATTTTATATTTTGGTTATACAAATCTGAATCAGAATTTCAGAGGGAATGCTGTGTTTTTTGTTTGTATGTAGTCACGGCAACGATACCCATTGCCTTCTCAGAATATTTGTATTAGTTTCCCTAGTGTCATTTCAATTCATTTTTTCTTTTGGAATCCTTTGGAATATAAAAAAATAAATTCTCAGAACTTCAGCCTTTTTTATTTCTATATAATGTTTTTTCAATTCATCAGCTTTGTGGAATTTGGCCACATTTCAGAATCTAAAGTTTCTTTAATTGGATATAATAGCCCTCATACAAAAAAGTTGTTCCCAGTATGCGAAGAATTTTTCTATTAAAAATATTTTCCAAAGACTGAAAATATTATTATTGAATGAATATTTAAAAATTCTTTGAGATCTTTACTATCGTAAAAATTTTTCTCCTCACATATTAATAAATTATTTATAAAAAAAATGGAAATAAAAATATCGTCAGAACCTCACAATTTTTCAATTCAAAAAAAAAAAAAAAAAAAATAAATAAAAAAATAAAAATAAAAAAATAAAAATAAAAAAAAAATAATCCACAAAAATTTTTTACTATAGTTGAAAGTTATTGCTAGTCATGCGAGCGGGGCTTACAACTTAAAAAAATCGGAGACCAATTTAAACGATTTTGCTTTGTTTGGTGTTATCTTGTTTGTTCTTCGAATAGCTACGAAAATTTCTTAAAAACATATTGTGATTTACCACTTGGAACTAACGACCCTACATTAACCTAATTTTTCAATACCGAAAAATTCCTCAAAAAAAAAACTCTGTAGCTTTATTTTAAGATGCGCAGCTTGTGTTAAAAAAATATTTTTCCAAAAAAAAGGATCCTTAAGGGGACCCCCCCATTCTCGGGGTCAAAAATTTTGTTGTTATTATTCGAATCTACACTAATTAATGGATGTCCCTACAAAATTTCAAGTGAAAATCTCAAGAACTCTTGAAGATATAGCCGATTTATTGTGTCAGCATCAAGTGACTGCTGAAGGGATTCTCAAACTTAAAAAGCGTTTTTCTCTAAACATTTTTTTGTGAATGGCGGGCACGATAACTAAAAAACTAATAATCCAATCGGTTCCAAATTTTTCAACGTTTCTCTGGGAGTGTATAGCTCTCGTATGAACTAGTATAAAGCCAATCGGTGAAGATCTTCCTTATTTTTTAACTTGGGGTTTGGTAAAAAATCGGCGATTTTCCAAAAATATTTTTTCAAAGGTCCACCATTTTGTTAATTTTAGAGCGAAGTCAATAATCGTAGTTCATACGAGAGCCAGACATGTACTCTTTCTAACACCGTTGGAATTTTCGGATTCCGATGTTCCAGTGAGGAGTTATCATGCCCGCCGTCAAAAATAAGGGCTTTTCTTTAATTACAAAAAACAACAACAAAACAATAACAAAATTTTTTTGTAAATTATTTTTCTTCTCTTTTAAATCTTCAATTATATATGTGCAAAGTTACAAACCTTAACAAGCATTGGTATTGATTTACCAGCCCATTGAAAATCTTGAAAAATTAAAATCGAGAATGGGTGGGGTTCCCTTAAGTTAAAACTAAGCTTTTCAGCTTCCCCGCAAAGAAAACATTATTTTTTAAATATAAACTCCTACTGTTCCCTCTAAAACTATACTATTTTTTCAATAAGACTCAATCTGCTAGTTGAGGCTCTACACGTTTGTCTTTATGTTTTGAAGAGCTCCCACAATTCTGATTGTAAAATTTAACACCAACTTTAAAATTAAACTTAAATATTTTTATAAGGACTATCAGAGCTAAAATACCCTTTTTTCAGAGGTTTTCAGGAGACCTCCTGAGGTCTTCTAATGATAGAAGATCTCAAATAGGTCTCCAACAGGTTTGGATGATGTTCTCAGCGTAGAATTTTTATTAAGACCTTGGTTTGAATGACTATCTGAGCTATAAGCTTGGATTTTTAAAAGCTAATGTTTCGAGGGCCATTGTAGCTGTAAACGTGAAATTTTGAATAATTTTTTATAGGACGCTTAGAGCAAAAATTTTTGAGGATTAAAAAAACAGTTGCGTGATCTTTGAAGATACTTTTTTTCAAGCGCTATCAACACTAAAACATATTCTTCAAAAATCCTCATCCTCAGCGATTGGAGAATTTTTTGACTCTAGACAAAATAATCACAGAGTTGGAGGTTCATTTTATCGAAAAAAAAAATAATTTTTAGAATCGCTGGCATTTTCCAATCTGAGGAGATTATAAATCTTGAAAAATTGTTTTCTATTAAAATTCAAATAAATACTCTAGACCTGAAAAGTTTGTTTCTTAAAATATAAAAAATAACTCATCTGTCTTTAGAAAACCGCCAGGTGATCTTCTGTGTATAGAAGACCTAAGCAAGTATTCTGTATACAGAATTCCGTTGAAGGTTTCCCGTACTAATAGAATACCTCAGTGTTTATAATACGCCAATTTTAAATTGTACAAGGTAAAAAAATCGCAAATGACATAATTGCCGCAAAGATGAGCATTATTACATAGCAACCTGTTGATATCAATAATTATGTGTATCATAAAAATAAAAATAACAACAACAACAGCATAAACATAAAAATGGTATTACTTGGCCAATAATGGTGGTTTATATATCCATCATCCATTCCCAACCGACAAACGTCATAACCAGTTTTTACTATCAACAAAAGCAACAACAATAGCAAAAAATGCCAGTTAACATATATTTTTGCTCTTACCACAGCAGTTGGCCAGCAAAAAAAAAAAAAAAAACAAGGCACCAACTTAAATAATTCATGGTCAAAATAATCATTTTCAAAAAAACTTGATATCCACCAAAGCTTTGCTTGAAAGTTAAGAGTGTGGCTGAGTGGAGTGGCTGCGGCTGTATAACATCGTTACAAACTTCATTACTACTACTCGGCAGCTATTGTAATCGTCATCGCCACAGTCGTCATCACCATCGTCGTCGTCTCGCTGACTATGTCTATAGGTATCTGACGTTTCTGGCATTACAACATTTTGTAATTGCAGGGCAGGGTAATGTAATGCGATATTTGTGGTATGGTGATATGCAGCTGAGCTGCAAACTTGGGTAGAAGTTGCTGATAAAATGCAAAGTGGTATAATTAAAGACAATTTTAATATTTTCACTTCACCAACAAATTTTTAGAAAACAACATTTTGACAATATTATAAATATGAAATTATTCGAATTGAAAATTTTGCTTTCTACTGAGTCTCGATTTTGCAAGTCTCGAGAGCTCAACTCTATCCCTTCCCGCACCACATAGTACTTGTTTGATATATAGGCTAGTCTACTGTAGACAATTGTCCCCCCCTTCCCTGGAAGAAAATAAGTCCCTCTATTCATCTATTATTTGGTAAATAAACGACGATTTGTTTTTTTTTTTCAATTTAAATTTTTATTTATCTTTTTTTTCACCTCTACGGATTCGTTTGTCATTTTTCATTTTATAATTTATTTTTATTGTATCACGTTTCTTTGATAATATGCTTGTTACATTTTTTTTTGCTTAGTCATTCGATTTCTAGCCGACATATCTAAAAAAAGTTTTAACCTCTTAACCGCAATTAGAAATAGCAAATGGGGTCAGCATTGATTGTTGGCGAACACGATTTGGAGAAGTGGTTTATTAAAGAAAAATCGAAAATAGTCAGCGTGGGTGATTGTTTGATACCCTATAGCTCAAGACGTCCAACAGATATTCCAAAGATCTCACGTAAGGAAGAAAACTTCTTAGATTCGTTATTTGGACAGAACATGGCCTTCTAAACACAGAAGTGATCTTCAACACTAGGGAGTCTTTTGTGAAGGTCCTCTAAAGATATGAGACCTCTATAGACATACACTTTCCTAAAGGTATTCTATAGGCTGAATATAAAATATATTTTCTGTAGACAGAATACGAGACTCCTTATTTGGGCAGTATACATCTTAATGGCCTTCTGCACTCAGAAGAACTTCCAGAGGTGCTCTGAAGATATGACACTCGAGAAAAAAATGTTTCTTCGGTCTACTAGGGCAAAATTAAAAGAATTAAAAATATTCTATATTGAGCTTGTATTTCCTATGGCAGAATAGCTTCTAGAGATTATCAGTAGACAGAAGACCCCTTAAAGTGTTTCCTATGACAGAATAACTCTTAGAGATGATCTATAGAATAGCAAAACCTCTAAGAATTTTTCTATAGGCAGATGTTGGTCCATCGCAAATCCTTTGCAACAATATTATTTAAAAAAATCCATGTGTAGACCTCCCATGGTCCTTTTAAATATATCCATTAAAAAAATCCAGATCCTTGGCTCAGACCGTCCTTAAATATATAATCTTAAAAAATAACGCCTCGACCGACCACAAAAGGTTATTTTGAAAATATTCTTTAAAAAATTCAGGCCTAGACCTTCTATGATCAGAAGAAGGCCACCTTGGAGTATTTTATGAGAAAAAAACCTCTTAGAAGTTCTCTGGATAGATGACCTTCTAGAAGATATATGTAGACATAAGACCTACTAAAATCC
Source organism: Musca vetustissima (assembly GCF_032173495.1). NCBI lineage: Eukaryota > Metazoa > Arthropoda > Insecta > Diptera > Muscidae > Musca > Musca vetustissima. The sequence goes on along the minus strand of NW_026873134.1, from coordinate 94,398 downwards.
GTCAAGCAGTTGCTATGGGTCTTTCATAAACAGAGGAGGTCTTCGTGTACAGAAGGACCCTAGGATGAATTCTTTGTATTTGAAATCTTTAATAAATAGAATACCTCCTGAAGGTTTCTGTAGACAGAAGACCTCTTCAGGTACTCTCTGAAGGTAGTCTGTATGACAGAAAAGATCTTTAGGGTCTTCATTAGACAGAAGACTTTATGAGACCTCCTAGCGGTCTCCTATAGGCAGAAGACCTTCTGAGATCACCTATACACCAAAGACCTCATTAGGTCTTTAATAAAGAGAAACCGCCCTTAGGTTTTCTATACATATACGATACCTCCCGAAGTCTTAAAAAGCAGAAGACCTCCTCAGGATTTCTTTACACTGAAAAAATCCTGAAATACTAGTAGTACTAAAACTATATAAATAGAAGACCTCCTGATGTCTTTTATATATTGATAGAAAACCTCCTAAGGTCCTCTATACAGAATAGCCTCCTTAGGGTCTTCTTTAGACAGAAGACTTTATGAGACCTCCTAGGGGTCTCCTATAGGCAGAAGACCTTCTGAGACCACCTATACACCAAAGACCTCATTAGGTCTTTAATAAAGAGAAACCCTCCTTAGCTTTCTATACATAGATGATACCTCCAGAAGTCTTAAAAAACAGAAGACCTCCTCAGGATTTCTTTACACTGAACACCTCCTGAAATACTAGTAGTACTAAAACTATATAAATAGAAGTCCTACTGATGTCTTCTATATTGACAGAAAACATCCTAAGGTTCCTCTATACAGAGAAGTCCTCATCTGAGATATTCTATTGAAATATAACCTCGTGGGATATTCTACATACAGACCACCTTCTTTGGTCTTCTATAGACAGAATGTTATTTGAGGAGTTCTACGTAGACAAAATACCTCCTCAGGTCTCCTATAGAAAAACCTCCTGAGATGTCTTATAGGCAGACACCATGCCTATAGAAGACCTCAGGAGACTTGAAATAAGGCTCCAAAGAAGGTGTTCAAGGTGTTCCCAGAGTAAAATTTTCTGATGTTTTTGTTTCAAAGACTGTCGAACCGATTAACATGGATTTTTCAAAGAAAACGATTTTCACAGGAATGATCATGGACATTTTAGGGGACAAGGATTACAAGGATTATCGAAGCTATAATTGTAATTTCAAGGTGTATTTCAGCTATATCTTTTTGGGGACAACCGGAACTAAAGGCAACGTGAATTTGAAATCTTATTTAAGGACTTTTATAGAAAAAAGTCATCAAATAAGTATTCAACGGGTTGAAAACTTAGTTCAAGGCCTATCCAAGATCCCACCGAATATTAAAAAAACTATCAATAAGCGTTATCATCAGCTATAAACGTAGCTTTCTAAATCTTTATTTAAGGAATATTGGAGCCATGTTTTTGGCCATGAAAAAAAAATTTTGATTTTTTTTTTCGAGAGAAGCTCTGATGGGTTTTGTAAATATAAAATATTTTTGAAGGACAAAAAATCCACGCTCAGACCTCCGATGGTCATTTAAAAAATATACTCTAAACAAATAACGCCTAGACCGACTTCAAAAGGTTCTTTGAAAAATATTCTTTAAAACATCCACGCCTAAGGCTCTGCTGGTCCGTTTGGAAAAATATTCTTTAAAACATCCACGCCTAGACCTCCGATGGCGGCTTGGAAAAATATCCTTTAAAAAATCCACGCCTAAAGCTCCGATGGCCCTTTCGAAAAATATTCTTTAAAAAATCCACGCCTACACCTCCGATGGCCTTTTGCAAAAATATTCTTTAAAAAATCCACGCCTAGACCTCCGATGGAAAAATATTCTTTAAAAATCCACGCCTATACCTCCGATGGCCCTTTGCAAAAATATTCTTTAAAAAATCCACGCCTAGAGCTCCGATGGCCGTTTGGAAAAATGGCCCTAGAGAAATAATCACTAAAAAGTTCACGCCTGTGGACATTATTCCTTTTCAAAATATTCATTAAAAACCAGACCTCTTTGTGTAAAAATCTATACCCGAAGTACCTGTTTGTGGCCAATTTTATAAAAATATACGCCTTGAGATCTATGAGTCCTTTGGACATATTCCTTAAAAATCGACGTATATATGTCTATTGAAACTTTACAAAAAATATTTCTTGAAAAAATCTACACCTGGAATCTACACCTAACGGCGTTAATAGCCTCCATTTACATTTTTCTATTTCATTAAAAATTATTTTAAACAATTTCCAGCAGCAATTAGCTCCATTAAGTTTAGTAGGGAACTATTAGCAGCAAACGAATTCTAGTATACGATCTGTAGTACTACAACTAGCCATCACCCTCCTCTTATTTCTTCCCCATATTCTAACCATGATTCTAAATCATTAACTTGTCTGAATGTTAATGACCTCTAAAAGCAATAACAAAAAAGATCAGATACAACAACAAAAATCTGAACAACAACAATAATGAAATTAGCTGTGAAAACTGAATTTTAATTTACGAGCAAATCCCAGCAAAATGACAACAATAATCACAACGACAACAACAATAAAGACGTCTATGACAATCATAAATAAATAAATTATTTAAAAATGCATTTAGAAAAAAAGAACTGTGACAAAACAACAGCAACAACGAAAACATGAAAATAACGTGATGCTCTGACTTTGATTGCAAACTGGCGCTTAGCTGACAAAAAATTTAATTTTGTCTCTTCTTTTTTTGTCGTCATACACACACATTCATATTCAATTTTCCATTTCATTCAATCACTCATTCACTCGCTCATTCATTGCTTGTCATTTTAACCATTCATGGAATTTGTTATGGGAACGATTAAAGCAATGTATGGATGATAAACGGTTAGTGGTGATTCATCCGACACTAATAGCCAAGCCATTTCGAATCAGAATTTATAGTTTATGATTGCTTGTCTTTTTAAAGTGACAACAACAAAATTTTGTTAAATAATATTTTTCTGAAGCAAAAATAGACCAGGTGGAATGAATTTTAAATAATATTTTTGCAGGATCATCGGATGTTTATGCGTAGATTAAAGAATATTTTCAAAGGAGCAACAGACCTTCAGGTGTGGATATTTTAAAGAATTTTTCAAAAAACCCTTCGGAGATCTATGCCTTGATTTTTTAAAGAATAGTTTTCAATGGATACATAGTTCTACTGTCATGGCCAAAGGAACAACGAGGCGCACCAACGATTGACTGAGGCGTGGATTTTTTAAGAATGTTTTTTAAAGCACCAAAAGATGTCAATGAACCATTAGAAGTCTAAGCGAGCATTTTTTCAAAGGACCGAAAGTCCTCCAGTTGTCGATTTTTTCATAGAATATTTTTTCAAAGGCCAACAGAATCTTCACGCGTGGATTTTTAAAGAATATTTTTCAAAGGACCATTAGTCCTCTAGGAGTGGATTTTTTAAAGAATATTTTTCAAAAGAACATACAGATCTTCAGACGTGGATTTTTTAAAGAACATTTTTCAAAAGAACATACAGATCTTCAGGCGTGTATTCTTAAGATTTTTTTCAAAGGACCCACAGACATTCAGCCATGGATTTTTAAGGTTTTTTTTCAAGAGACCAACGTAGATTTTGAAAGAATATTTTTCTGAAGTCCAGCCCTCGTCATCTGCTGGTTAAAAAATATATCCTAACAGAAATTCACGCATAGACCTCTGATGAGCCTTTGAAAAATACATTCTTCAAAAAATCCACGCCTGGGACTCAGTTAATCCTTTGAGAAATATTTCAAAAGCTCATCGGAGGTCTATGCTTGAAATTCTGTTAGGATTGGAAGACGTTTTAATTTTTAATGAATATGTTAAAAAAAAACTCTCTACAAAATTAGATTTTTTAAAGAATATTTTTCTAAGGAACATCGGAGGTCTAGTCGTGGATTTTTTTATTTTTGAAAGGACTAACAGCAAAGTAAACATTTGTGTTTATTAAACAAAAAGGAGGGTCCAAACGTGATTTAAAAAAATTTTGAGGACTAACATTTAAAAATGAATACATATAAAGATCTAATCGAGGGTGCTTTTCTTTTAAATACCTTTGAAGTGTGGGAATGCCGAAGCATAATATGGTCTAAACAGCCCAACACTTTTTTCAAAGATTCCGAGCATCTTGTTAAAAAAAATATTATTTCAACAATCCCGAGAAGTCAATTTTGTATTTCTTTAAGACAAAAGGCGTAGTCTTTATAAAACAAATATTTTTCGAAGAACCCAAATTTATTTTTTTCAAAATATAGGTACAAATAAAAAAATTCAAATATCCCAAGGAGTTTTGTAAAACATTTACGCCTTACGGCTGTCTTTAAAAAAATTCTCTACGCCTTATGGTTGTCTTTTTTAGCGCCCTTTCTACGCCTTGTGTAGGGCGCTAAAAAATTCTTTTAAAAATCTACGCCTTGGGGTTGTCTATGAAAAAAAAACTTTTAAAAATCTACGCCTTGTGTAGGGCGCTAAAAATTTTTTTTAAAAATCTACGCCTTATGTAGGGCTCTAAAAAAATCTGCGTCTTACGTAGGGGTCTAAAAATCAACGCCTTATGTAGGGCTCTAAAAGAATTCGTTTAAAAATCTATGCCTTATGTAAGACTCTAAAAGTCTACGACTTATATGGGGCTCTTGAAAATATGCGCCTTATGCAGGGCTCTAAAAAATCCACGCCTTATGGAGGACTCTAAAAAATCTGCGCATTATGTAGGCCTCTTATAAAACTACACCTCATGTAGGGCTCTAAAAAATCGTTTAAAAATTTACGCCTTATGTAAGACTCTAAAGTTATGGATGGCATTAAAACAATTATTTTAAAAATCTACACCCTATGGTTGGCCTTAAAAAAATTCCTTACAAATTTACGCCTTGTGATTGACTATAAAAAAAATGTTTAAAAAATCTACGCCTTACGTATGCCTCTAGAAGAATTCTTTAAAAAGTCTACGCTTTATGGTACGGCTATATAAAATCTGTACAAAATTACCCCTAAAAAATAAAAGCTGTTCGTTTTTTTCAAATTTCGAACAGAAGCCTCGATCTGCTTTGAAAATATTTTTTTCTAGAACCAAAAGAAACCTCACTGACCTACATCTGCCAACAAGATCATCATATCGTTTGACAATAGTAACAAGCTAATCAACTGTTAATTGATATCAAATCTTGACAAATAACAATCAAATAACAAAACTGCAAATCAATAGCAACAACAACAATAACAAAACAATCACAACAACATCTCAATAATCACACCATTTAAACAAACAATAAAACAAATCTAACAACAACAATCAATTAAATTGCCATAAATCTATTGACTGAATTTGCAATGGGGTTCGAACAGCAGCAGCAACAACAACCATCTGTGTGTCTGTCAATTTGCAAACAATAATTCAATGCAGCCACCAGTCGGAGAGACGACAACAACGGCTGGAGACTATAATGGGTGTATAAATCAACGATACCCACAGCTAGTTGCAGCTCTAACAAGTTGTAGTTAAAAAATAAATAAAAAACTATCATAGCCCAACAGCTAGTTAGCCCACAAAGTAAAAAAAAAAAACAACGGCGAGCAAGCCAACCAGCCAGGCAGAAAGTTAAAACAAAAGACTTAAGCGCCAAACTTGTTAAGTTAATCGATGTAACAGAAAAAAACAATAACAAGAAGGCACACGAGCGATCAAATGATTACTGATATTGTTTATTGCAGAGTCAACCAAAAGGTGTAATTTTTTTTAAATAATTTTTTTATGCGTAGTTTTTTTTAAAGAACTTTTTAGAGCCCTACTTAAAGGGTAGATTTTGTAAAGAATTTTTTCAAGGCTCTACATAAGCCGTAGATTTTTTAAAAGATTTTTTTAGAGCCCCGCATAAGACGTAGATTTTTAAAATAACTTTTTTTGAGCCCTACATTAGGCGTAGATTTTTTAAAGAATTTTTTTAGGGACATAAATAAGAGCCGTAAGGCGTAAATTTATTAAAATTTGGATCCCTACATAAGGCGTAGTTTTTTAAATAATTTTTTAGTTCCTCTACATAAGGCGTAGATTTTTTAAAGAATTTTTTTAAGCCTCTACATAAGGCGTAGATTTTTTAAAGAATTTTTTCAAGCCTCTACATAAGGCGTAAATTTTTTAAAGAATTTTTTTAAGGCCAACCATAAGGCGTAGATTTTTTAAAGAATTTTTTCAAGCCTCTACATAAGGCGTAGATTTTTTAAAGAATTTTTTTAAGGCCAACCATAAGGCGTAGATTTTTTAAATAATTTTTTCAAGGCTCTACAAAAGGCGTAGATTTTTTAAAGAATTTTTTCAAGCCTCTACATAAGGCGTAGATTTTTTAAAGAATTTTTTCAAGCCTCTAAATAAGGCGTAGATTTTTTAAAGAATTTTTTCAAGCCTCTACATAAGGCGTAGATTTTTTAAAGAATTTTTTTAAGGCCAACCATAAGGCGTAGATTTTTTAAATAATTTTTTCAAGGCTCTACAAAAGGCGTAGATTTTTTAAAAGATTTTTTTAGAGCCTCTACATAAGGCGTAGATTTTTTAAAGAATTTTTTCAAGCCTCTACATAAGGCGTAGATTTTTTAAAGAATTTTTTCAAGCCTCTACATAAGGCGTAGATTCTTTAAAGAATTTTTTCAAGCCTCTACATAAGGCGTAGATTTTTTAAAGAATTTTTTCAAGCCTCTACATAAGGCGTAGATTTTTTAAAGAATTTTTTTAAGGCCAAACATAAGGCGTAGATTTTTTAAGGCCAACCATAAGGCGTAGATTTTTTAAAGAATTTTTTTAAGGCCAACCATAAGGCGTAGATTTTTTAAAGAATTTTTTTAAGGCCAACCATAAGGCGTAGATTTTTTAAAGAATTTTTTTAAGGCCAACCATAAGGCGTAGATTTTTTAAAGAATTTTTTTAAGGCCAACCATAAGGCGTAGATTTTTTAAAGAATTTTTTTAAGGCCAACCATAAGGCGTAGATTTTTTAAAGAATTTTTTTAAGGCCAACCATAAGGCGTAGATTTTTTAAAGAATTTTTTTAAGGCCAACCATAAGGCGTAGATTTTTTAAAGAATTTTTTTAAGGCCAACCATAAGGCGTAGATTTTTTAAAGAATTTTTTTAAGGCCAACCATAAGGCGTAGATTTTTTAAAGAATTTTTTTAAGGCCAACCATAAGGCGTAGATTTTTTAAAGAATTTTTTTAAGGCCAACCATAAGGCGTAGATTTTTTAAAGAATTTTTTTAAGGCCAACCATAAGGCGTAGATTTTTTAAAGAATTTTTTTAAGACCCTACATAATTTTTAGAGTCTTGCATATAGCGTCGATTTTTTAAAATTTTTTTAGAGTCCTACAAAAGGCGTAGATTTGTTAAATAAATGGTTTCGAGTCCCACAAAAGGTGTAGATTTTTTAAATAATTACGCCATTCGTAGGGCTCTAGATTTTTTTAAAGAATTTTTTAGAGCCCTACGTATGGCGTAGGTTTTTTAAAGAATCTTTGTAAATACATGCAATACAACCAATAATGTTACCATATTTTAACATTTGTCCTAAAACTTGTCACAACATTAACATTGTCCACATTTTTTTAATCAGAGTTCAAACATGATTTGGATCTTTGCTAATGTTTAAAATACCCCTTTTCATTGTTCATACTGAAGCCAAATATTCCCTCTTATCATCATAGCACTTTGGTGATTGTCTCAGCTACAAGAAAATATTTCCATGTATTAGAGACACCAACCATAGTCATATAATCGATTGTACAGTACTTTTAACATTTCCCTCGCGAACTTAGACATTCTGTAATAACCCTTAACATTTTCCCGAAACACAATTTAATAACTGTTAAATTTAAAATTTTATTTTTGTTTACTCTTTACAGTCGTACACCCGGCTCCCGCCAACCATCACCAGCCGAAGAGACCCTACCACGTCCACCAACACTACTCGATCCCTCACAACACCCGGCATTTCCACCACATGCATTCAATCATATGTTGGGCGCCGCCGGCATGGATCATCCCGGTAATTCGTCAGCCAATACGGGTGCCGGTGGTCCCGGCGGTCAGGGTCAACAGATGAACTCCTCATTTCCACATCATCAAATGCCGCAAATGAATCAGCTACAGCCACCGGTTATGAACGGTGTGGGTGGTATGCAAATGGCTCAGGTAAGTTTTAACACGTTTTTAATCGGAATATGTGGAATAATTTGCGGTTTTTTTTTGGTTGCAGAGTCCCATGATGAATCACCAAAGTCAACAGGGTCCAAATCAAATGGAATCACCAGGAAATTTATTGCAGCAACAGCCCCCTAATTTTGATGTACAGGTGAGTCCGGAGAATTATACTTAGGTCTTACTTAGGAGACAATTTTTTTACTAAATTTACAAATTTTTTTAATTTTTTAGACGCCAGCAGAAGGCGTAAATTTTTTAAATATTTTTTAGAGTCCAGAGGCCATCAGATATTTTTGTTTTTCAAATATTTTTTAGAGACCCGAGGCCATCAGATATTTTTGTTTTTCAAATATTTTTTAGAGTCCCGAGGCCATCAGAAGGCGTGGATTTTTTAAATATTTTTTAGAGTCCCAAGGCCATCAGAAGGCGTGGATTTTTTAAATATTTTTTAGAGTCCAGAGGCCATCAGATATTTTTGTTTTTCAAATATTTTTTAGAGACCCGAGGCCATCAGAAGGCGTAGATTTTTTAAATATTTTTAGAGTCCCGAGGCCATCAGAAGGCGCAGATTTTTTTAAATATTTGTAGAGTCCCGAGGCCATCAGAAGTCGTAGATTTTTAAATAATTTTTGGAGACCCGAGGACATCAGAAGGCGTAGATTTTTTAAATATTTTTTAGAGTCCAGAGGCCATCAGATATTTTTGTTTTTCAAATATTTTTTAGAGACCCGAGGCCATCAGAAGGCGTAGATTTTTTAAATATTTTTAGAGTCCCGAGGCCATCAGAAGGCGTAGATTTTTTTAAATATTTTTAGAGTCCCGAGACCATCAGAAGGCGTAGATTTTTTAAATATTTTTTAGAGTCCAGAGACCATCAGAAGGCGTAGATTTTTTAAATATTTTTTAGAGTCCCGAGGCCATCAGAAGGCGTAGATTTTTTAAATATTTTTTAGAGTCCCGAGCCCATCAGAAGGCGTAGATTTTTTAAATATTTTTTAGAGTCCCGAGCCCATCAGAAGGCGTGGATTTTTTAAATATTTTTTAAAGCCTTAGGGAAGGCTATAAAATTTATTTTAAGAATCTACGCCTTATGTTGGGTTATATAAAAATTAGTTTAAGAATCTACGCCCTATATTACGCTATATAAAAATTAGTTTAAGAATCTACGTCCTATATTAGGCTATATAAAAATTATTTTAAAAATCTACGCCTTGTGGTAGGCTATAGAAAAATTATTTTAAAAATCTACGCCTTGTGGTAGGCTATATAAAAATTATTTTAAATATCTACGCCTTGTGGTAGGCTATATAAAAATTATTTTAAACATCTACGCCTTGTGGTAGGCTATATAAAAATTATTTTAAAAATCTACGCCTTATGTACAGCTATATAAAAATGATTTTAAAAATCCATGCTTTGTGGTAGGCTATATAATTTTTTTTTACGCCTTGTGGTAGGCTATATAAAAATTATTTTAAAAATCTACGCCTTATGTACAGCTATATAAAAATGATTTTAAAAATCCATGCTTTGTGGTAGGCTATATAATTTTTTTTTTACAAATCTACGCCTTGTGGTAGGCTATATAATTTTTTTTACAAATCTATGCCTTGTGGTAGGCTATATAAAAATTGTTTTAAAAATCTACGCTTTGTGGTAGGCTATATAAAAATTGTTTTAAAAATCTACGCCTTGTGGTAGGCCATATAATAATTATTTTAAAAATCTACGCCTTGTGGTAGACTATATAAAAATTATTTTAAAAATCTACGCCTTGTGGTAGACTGTATAAAAATTATTTTAAAAATCTGCACCTTTTGTTGGGCTATATAAAAATACTTTAAAGATCTGCGCCCTATGGAAGTCTGCAGAAGATTTTTCTTTATTTTTTTCAATTTTAAATTTTATTATGGAAGTCTCCATTGAAGCGAAAATGGAAGTGAGAAGTAAGCTATTACTTGATAGCCCATAAAAGTCAATAACCACAGAAAAAAAAAATAATAGCAAAAAATCGAACGACTGAGACACCCACCAAAAATGCATAGAATATTTTTTTACGCTGTCAATTCGATTAGTTGAAAATTCTTATACGCATTTGGATGGCTGTCCAGTATTTTTTTGTTCTTCCTCTGAAACTCAAATCCACCATTCAATTCGGTTCCACAGCAATGGCAGATGCAAAAGTAAATGGTTATGTGGGAAAAAAGGATACCGGATAGGATGAAGTTAAAACTACAGTTGGTAGTAACAGCATTGATACTCTTCCTATACCACCCTCTCCCTTGCACTCCCCCCTTAAATGCCTCCGGGATAAATAGACAAAATTTTCACACATGTGGTTTTTTGAGTGGCAACATGTCTGGCAGAAAAACAAGTAGAAGAAGACTACGACGAATGGCAAGCGAATTGAACATGAAACTTGAGCAATATTGACTGCATTTCATTACAAACCGAAACGAAAAAAATTGAGAGGAGGAAGAAAAAACGAAGTAAAACTAACTACATATTCTGGCTACAAAATTTATTCCATTACAATGCACACACACATATGTCTGTAAACATGTGTGTGTACGTTACACACATTCCAGTAATTTTCAATATGCCCCTGCCTCCCTCCCTTCGCCTAACAAAGTTTTGCGGTAAAGAAACAATTTGCCAGCCATCCGAACATTGCGGGACAAACACTTTTCAACACTTCTTCTATCAGGCGGACCAACCAACCAGCCAGCCACTCAGTCAGTCAGAAATGCAATGAAGTACAAAAACCAAATTGCAATGGACATTGAAAACCAAAGAAACACCATTGCCTCTCCTTACCTACCCTTTCCGGCACGTAAAACTTTCCGCACTTGGAAGATTCCTTTCAACAAAAAAGAGAAAACCCAACTACATGACGGCTTGATAATTCCACAAGGAAATCAAATGACCATTAATATATTCCTTAAAAAGGAATATAAATTATTCAATAAAAGCATGTTCGTTCGTGGCTTCAGTATTTTTTGCCAAGTATCTTGCCAACGACAAATTAGGTAGGAAGTACAAATTGCAGTTGGAAGAAGTTGTTGATCAATTACATATGTGTGAAGTCTGTAATCAGATGGAATGTTTTTTTTTGTGGTGCATACTTTTGGGCAAAAAAAAAAAACATACAAAGTATTTTAATTCTGGAACTGTAGTCTAGATACTGTAAACAATTTTTTATAGAGTTCTATAAAGGGTAGATTTTTAAAATAATGTTTATATAGCCTACCAAAGGGCGTAGAATTTTAAAATAATTTTTATATAGCCTACCACAAGGCGTAGATGTTTAACATAATTTTTATATAGTCTGTCACAAGGGTATATTTTTAAAACAATTTTTATATAGCCTTCCACAAGGCGTAGATTTTTAAAATAATTTTTATATGGCCTATCACAAGGCGTAAATATTAAAAATAATTTTTATATAGCCTACCACAAGGCGTAGAATTTTAAAATAATTTTTATATAACCTACCACTAGGCGTAGATTTTTAAAATATTTTTTATATAGCCCAGCACAAGGCGCACATTTTTAAAATAATTTTTATATAGCGTACATTTTTAAAATAATTTTTATATAGCCTATCACAAGGCGTAGATTTTTAAAATAATTTTTATATAGTTTACCACAAGGCGTAGATTTTTAAAATAATTTTTATATAGCCTATCACAAGGCGTAGATGTTTAAAATAATTTTTATTTAGCCTACCACAAGGCGTAGATTTTTTAAATAATTTTTTTTCAAGTGCCTACCACAAGGCGTAAATTTTTTAAAAAATTTTTCCAATGGCTTACCACAAGGCGTAGATTTTTTAAATAATTTTTATATTGCCTACCACAAGGCGTAGATTTTAAAAATCATTTTTATATTGCCTACCACAAGGCGTAGATTTTTAAAATCATTTTTATATAGCCTGCCACAAGGCGTTGATGTTTAAAATAATTTTTATATAGCCCTGCATAAGGCGTAGATTTTTAAAATAATTTTTATATAGCCTACCATAAGGCGAAGATCTTGTAAATAATTATTTTTATATAGCCAACCATAAGGCGTAGATTTTTAAAATATATTTTATATAGCTTACCATAAGGCGTAGATTTTTAAAATATATTTTATATAGCTTACCATAAGGCGTAGATTTTTAAAATAATTTTTATATTGCCTATCACAAGGCGTATTTTTTCTAATTCCTTGCATCAGGATATGTGCGTATGTCGATTCCTGCTCTGCCAAACAATTCAACAAATTATTAAATCGATTCCCCATTCTGATTGCTTTGTTTGTTAATTTTTAAATATCCCCCCTATGGCAATCCAATTGACCTGAATATTTAAATGGTTTCCTCGAGTTATTCCGGCAAAGTTTTATCCCACCGCCTGCCGTAAGCCTCTCAGCCAATAGTAGGCATTCGGATTTTATGACTCCCTGGGGAATTAATGTCATTGTAAAATTGCTGAGTTAAATGTGTGCTAACTCTTCCCTATTCTCTCCTATTTCCCCCTTCTCTTCTCTTCCCTCTGATAGTTTGAACTACTTAAAATTGAAGTTTTGCATTTGGCCCATTTGTGTGTGTGTGTCGGCAATTTGCTGCAATCCACTGTAAATGGTCCGCCCAACCCACTCCGGAATCCACATCCTTCTACTCCGTTTGGCCATCTCTGCTGTGAATTGTGAATCCCAACAATTGTATTTAGTTGTTGAATTTATTGCCTCTGAGCTGTTGGAGTTAATTTCTGCACCAGTATTGGCTTGCCGGGGCACTTTTGAAATTTCTGAGTGGAATGTTGAATTAAAAAAAAAAATAGAGAAAAATTGGGGGAGTTAAAATTGCTGAGCAGAAAAAAATTTAAAAAATCGGATTTATTAGCCACAATTGTCAATGGCAGTTCCACAGATTCTAATTTATTTTTCACAACTCGAATTGAGGATGCCTAAAACTAGGCAATGGTTGATAACAATTAAAAGTAGGCTATAGACGTGGATTTTATAAAAACATGTTATCAGGGACCAACTGCGTACATTTTTTAAAAATATTTTTCAGAGCCTAACTATTGGGGTGGATTTTTTAAAATCATTTTTCAGAGCCTAACTATAGCCATGGATTTTTAAAAATATTTTTCCGAGCCTAACCATAGGCGTGGATTCTGAGGTCTATCCTTAGGCCTAAATTTTTAAAAAAATATTTTCTGTGGTCTATCTTTATGCCTGGATTTTTTTAAAAATAGTTTTTGTTGTCTATTTTTAGGCCTGGATTTAAATTTTTTCTGCGGCCTAAAGATAGGCTTGGATTTTTGGAAGGCGTGGATTTTTTTAAATATTTTTAGAGGTCCTACCTTAAGGCGTGGATTTTTTTTAATATTGTTAGAGGGCCTACCTTAAGGCGTGGATTTTTTTAAAATATTTTTAGAGGATCTAAATTAAGGCGTGGATTTTTTATTTTTAAAAGGCCTACCTTCTTCAGGCGTGGATTTTTTTTTTGTTGATATTTTTAGACGGCCTACCTTAAAGCGTGGATTTTTTAAAATATTTTTAGAGGACCTAACTTAAGGCGTGGATATTTTGTAATATTTTTAAAAGGCATACCTTCTTTAGGCGTGGATTTTCTTTAAATATTTTTAGAGGGCCTACCTTCTTTAAGCGTGGATTTTTTTAATATTTTTAGAGGGCCTACCTTGAGGCGTGGATTTTTTTAATATTTTTAAAAAGCCTATCTTCTTTAGGCGTGGATTTGTTTTTGTAACTTTGTCATCTGGCCTATCGAATTTCCTTTAATTAAAAATAAATATTATTTGCACGATACCCTTGTCATAAGAGACTACCTAAGCCTCAATTCCTCCCTTACCACTTAGCGTTTGCAGTGTTTTCCTTTTACTTGTTTTTTTGTTTTTCCATATCAATTTCCATTCACTTTAATTTTCGATTTCCTCTGCAGTAATATTTTTCATATAATATTCTGTTGTTATTTTTGTTATTATTGTATTGCACTTGTCATTCGTGACGTTTGGCAAATACGATGGTGATGATGATACACCAAAGGCAAGCAAACACTTGAAACTAAAGGCCTACTCAACAATACAATGAGTGTCTTCACACCTGTAGGTTGTGAGCAGGGTAGGTTGAAGGGGGTTTGGTTGGAAGTTAGTTTTGGTGCCAGCTATTCGTCTACCCAAAGGAAGGATATATACTAAATATGAATATTTATTTATTAAAGATGATATCCAATTTTTATTATTCCATTTGGCATGTGGGCATTGGTGAAATCGATATATTTTGGGGAGAGAAGAGAGGGGGAGAAAGAATGGTAATTTTTTTGGAAAGACAAAATATGGGGGAAAAATATTTTTCAAGCATAATTATAGGCGTGTATTTAAAAAAAACTTCAAGCATAATTATAGGCGTGGATTTTTAAGAAAAATTTCGGGCATAATTATAGGCGTGGACATTTAAAAAATATTTTTTCAAGCATAATTATAGGCGTGGATTTTTTAAAAATATTTTTTCAAGCATAGTTATAGGCGTGGATTTTTTAAAAATATTTTTTCAAGCATAGTTATAGGCGTGGATTTTTTAAAAATATTTTTTCAAGCACAGTTATAGGCGTGGATTTTTTAAAAATATTTTTTCAAGCATAGTTTTAGTCGTGGATTTTTTAAAAATATTTTTTCAAGCATAGTTATAGGCGTGGATTTTTTAAAAATATTTTTTCAAGCATAGTTGTAGGCGTGGATCTTTTAAAAATATTTTTTCAAGCATAATTGGATTTTTTAATAATATTTTTTCAAACTTTATTATAGGCGTGGATTTTTTAAAAATATTTTTTCAAGCATAATTATAGGCGTGGATTTTTTAAACATATTTTTTCAAGCATAAGTATAGGCGTGGATTTTTTTAAAGATATTCATATTTCAAGCATAATTATAGGCGTGAATTTTTTTTAAAGATATTCATATTTCAAGCATAATTATAGGCGTGGATTTTTTTTAAAGATATTCATATTTCAAGCATATTTATAGGCGTGGATTTTTAAAAAATATTTTTTCAAGCATATTTATAGGCTTGGATTTTTAAAAAATATTTTTTTCAAGCATATTTATAGGCGTGGATTTTTAAATATTTTTTTTCAAGCCTATTTATAGGCGTGGATTTTTAAAAAATATTTTTTCAAGCATAATTATAGGCGTGAATTTTTTGAAAATATTTTTCCAAGCATAATTATAGGCGTGGATTTTTAAAGGTCCCTCAAGTGGGGTGGATTTTTTTAAAATATTTTTGAAGATCCCTCAACCCAAATTAATTAATGTTAAGGCACTCACCTCATCATAAATAAAAAAATAAAACTGGGTTACCCCAATACACACATTCGTACATAAATATTCAGAAATAAAAGAGTATAAAAAACAAATCAAAGTGAAACCGATATCAGCAACCTTCGGAAAAGTTAATTCCGTTACTAATACCTACTTAAACTAACAACTTTGTCACGGCAACCCAATGTTTGATTCACAGTTTGTTTCCTTGTGAGCGAACATACAAGCAACTGTGGAAGGAAAACAACAACAAAAAACACAAGTGACAAAGTTATTTTTTATTTATTTCTGCTCCGCGATTCCTTCCATCGTCCACCTTCCATGTGAAAATGTTTGTTCGTTTATGGCAAAGTTTTTCCTTCACAGCCCGACGATGATGTATTTGCTGGTTTTGTTTTCCTTCGCTTTTTGTGTGCCATGAAACTCAAAACTTTGGGTGTCAAAGTGTGAAAAATAACACACACACACTCGACACCACACCCCCTCGCCTATACCCATTTCACACTATCTCTCACAGAAGTAGAAGTTTGAAGGATGAGAGATATTGCATCACGCGAGTTCGAAGTTATTTTAAGCGACTTTTAGTTTTTAGCGAAACAATTTTTCCCCCAGTATGGGTGAAAAAGGGTGGAGGTGGAAGAAGAGGAGGCGAGGTGGTAATCAGAGCCACTTGGAACTCCGGAAAATTAGTTGACGGCGGAGTAATAATAAAAGTGTTTGGTTGGTTCTGGTGTGTAAATGAAATGTTATTAAATTAAATGATAAGTTTTGTAAGAGCGCCTGAAAATATGCAATATATTTTATATATGCAACAAAAAAATATTAAGCTACATCTATTAGGTTGAATTTTTAAACATATTTTTCTCGACAAAGTACATCAACAGGCGTGGATTTTTTAAAAATATGTTTTAAAGCAGCCACCATAGGCGTGGATATTTCAAGAAATATTTTTTAAAGCAGCCACCATAGGCGTGGATATTTCAAGAAATATTTTTTAAAGCAGCCACCATAGGCGTGGATATTTCAAGAAATATTTTTTAAAGCAGCCACCATAGGCGTGGATATTTCAAGAAATAAAGCAGCCATCATAGGCGTGGATTTTTTAAAGCAGCCACCATAGGCGAGGATTTTTATACCCTTCACCACACTGTGGTACAGGGTATTGTGTCTTTGTGCATATGTTTGTAACAGGCAAAGGAAACGAGATAGACACATGGTTCCTTTTGAGAATATGCATAAAATCACTTTTTAAGTCGATTTATGCATGTCCGTCCGTCTGTCTGTCCATGTTAAATTGTAAACAAAATACAGGTCGCATTTATGATTCGAATTGAATGAAATTTGGCACGGCTCATTTATATGGCAAAAGGACGAACCCTATTGAAATTGGGAAATATAGGTTCAGATTTAGATATAGCTCCTATATATATTTTCGTCCGATTTGAGGTAAAGGGTGCACCAAAGTCCCTATATATCTTTCGATTTGCACGAAATTTGGCATAGCGTACGGAATTAAGTCTAGAGTGATGTGTGTTAAATTTCGTGAAAATCGGTTCAGATTTAGATATAGCTCCCATATATATTTTCGTCCGATTTAAGGTAAATGGTGCACCAAAGTTCCTATATATTTCTTTCGATTTGCACGAAATTTGACATAGCGCTCTGAATATAGTATAGCATGATGTGTGTACAATTTCTTAAAAATCTGTTTAGATTTAGATATTATTCCCATATATATGTTCGACCGATTTAATGTAAATGGTGCACCAAAGTCCCTGTATATCTTTTGATTTGCACGAAATTTGGCTATATATCTTTTGATTTGTACGAAATTTGGCACAGCGTACTGAATTAAGTCTAGAACGGTGGGTGTTAAATTTCGTGAAAATCGGTTCAGATTTAGATATAGCTCCCATATATATTTTCGTCCGATTTTAGGTAAATGGTGCACCAAAGTCCTTATATATCCTTCGATTTGCACGAAATTTGGCACAGCGTACTGAATTAAGTCTAGAATGATGTGTGCTAAGTTTTGGGAAAATCGGTTCAGATTTAGATATAGCTCCCATATATATTTTCGTCCGATTTTAGGTAAATGTTGCACCAAAGTCCCTATATGTCCTTCGATTTGCACGAAATTTGGCATAGCGTACAGAATTAAGTCTAGAGTGATGTGTGTTACATTTCGTGAAAATCGGTTCAGATTTAGGTATAGCTCCCATATATACTTTCGTCCGATTTAAGGTAAATGGTGCACCACAGTCCCTATATATCATTCGATTTGCACGAAATTTGGCATAGCGCTCTGAATTAAGTCTAGAATGATGTGTGTTAAGTTTCGTGAAAATCGATTCAGATTTATATATAGCTGCCATATATATTTTCGTCCGATTTAATGTAAATGATGTACCAAAGTCCCTATATATTTTTCGATTTGCAAGAAATTTAGCACAGTGTACTGACTTGAGTCTAGAACGATGTGTGTTAAATTTCGTGAAAATCAGGTTCAGATTTAGATATAGTTCCCATATATATTTTCGTCCGATTTTATGTAAATGGTGCATCAAAGTCTCTATATATCTTTTGATTTTGAAGGATATCATATAGTCGGCCCCGTCCGACTTTACTAAGGCGTGAATTTTTTAAAAATATTTTTGAGTACCTATCCATTTTTTATTTTTTTTTAATAGAAAAGAAATTGACTTGCGTTGTTTCCTTCTTAAAATAAATTTATTTAATATGAAGTGTTAATGATTTCCTCTAGCAGCAAACTGATTAATTTCAGTCTGGCACCACCACTATAACTAATCGTATTGAACCCCTAAGCTACACCTGTTTTTTAGTTGTAAAATACAATTTTACAATATTTTACAAATACTATGCGCTACATTAATTTTTGTTATTGTTTCATTATTCGGCTACTTCGTAAAATATTTAACGGTGAAGTGATGGTGCGAACAACAACAAAGAGGGAAGCTACAAAAATCTAAGGAAAATTTTCAAAATAAAAAATCACATAAACACCACGTCTTCACCTCACATCAAAATTATTTATTCGCCAACCTGGCCGCCGTCTATTGATTAATTTACGAGTTAATGTTTTCCTCACCGTCGCGACCACGACCACTACGGTTGGCGATGAGCATTGTGTAAAAATGAGATTGAAAAATAATAATAAGTTTTTTTTCTTCTTCTTCTTTGGTACTGGAAAAAATGAAAATGTTAAGTGTTGAAAATAAACACAATTACAACAACAACAAATAACTTTGTTGTACATTGAAATCTTTTGCTGTTGCTGTTGGTTTCTAACACTTTTTAGCGCCGCTGCGTTCATTAAACAGAGCATAACAAATTTTATTTTTCGCGATACCGAAATCAAATGTTGATTTTCTCAATTTGTTGTTATTGGTGTTCTTGTTGTTGTTGCAATTTTCGTAATATTCAATAGCAAGATAACCATAATTTTGTTAACACAATCATAAAAAAACAAAGTTCCGCCAAACGAAAGTGGCCTATCAATTGTAGTGTGGTGGCCAATGGAGGATGGTAGATGATAGGCAGGCAGACAGACGGACAGGCAGTGTGATTTAACAAACTAACTAAAAAACAAAGTGGGAAGCTATTTGTTTCTTGGGAAAAGTGTGAAATATGCAATAATTATATCAAATAATTTTTATGTTTACGGATTTAAAAAAAATATATATATTTACAAAATATCTATGACTATAGAAAAAATATTTTTTTTTTTAATCTATGTCCTTGGTGGTTGTCTGAACAAAATTATTTAAAAAAACTAGCTTTTGGGAGTTACCTTTAAAAATATTTTTTAAAAATTCAGTCCTTTTACATTAAAAAATTTTTAAATAATTATCGCCACTGAGGGTTGCCTTAAAAACCAGTGAGCGCAGCACTATAGTCGGACGGGGCCGATTATGTGATACCCGACACAACTTCCACGAAAATCTAACTTTCTGTGGTTCTGTATTCTGCACCCTCTTGACCGACTATAGGTCAACAAATATTACTAATATTCAGTACAGCTCTTCTAATTACTTGTCCAAATTCCCTTCACCGAGGTTGTGTTTAAAAGTCAACCACTCCTGTTGGATATACTATCAACTTCACAGGTCTATGTCCTTCAGGGGTAAATATAGACGCTATAGAATACAAATTTTGTCTTTTCCACACAAAAGTCAGGATACACTTGACCCGCTAAATATTAACCGATCTTTATCAAAACAAGCATGCTTATTCTTTGGCCCGATCCCCTCCTCCATGTAAAAACTAGCGATGTTTGGGACATATTTGCGACCTCTGGAGCGATCAGAAAAACCGAAGAAAATTGGGTATTTGGTCCATTTCATCCCCTAAATATTTTCCGATCTTTACCAAAAACAAAATGGGTCTTCATTGGCCAGAACCCATCCTACATGCAAAATTTCGTGAAGATTGGTCCATAACTGTGGCCTGTTTCGTTTTTACTAATTATAAAGGACAGACGGACGGACGGACACACATGTCTAGATCGACTCAGCTAGTTGAGATATGACGATCGGTATACTTAAAGGTGGTCTAGGACCAATATTTCGCGGTCTAGGACCAATATTTCGCGGCGTTACAAACTCTTGGGGTTGCACAAAGCTATAATACCCTGATAACATAGTTGTGTAGGGTATAAAAATCCAAGCATATTTCTGGACCTCCAAAAATATTTTTTAAAAATAGGCGTGGATTTTTAAAAAAATATTTTTTAAAAATCCACACCTATTTCTACTTACTATACATATCTGGCTTTTTACAGAACGGTTGTTCCATAAGCCGAGCTTAGGAACGATTTTCAAGCGCATCGGTCTTGTGTGCATCTCAATTTGAAAGACCACGTTCAAAGATGTTGTTTTCTACTTCGTCTTTCCATCTAATTCGTGGCCTTCTCCTTCTACGGGAAACATCAGTAGTATCTCGCTTTTATATGCCTTTTGAGCTGGGGCATCTTCCTCCATTCTCACAACATGACCTAGCAAACGTAGTCGCTGCAGCTCAATACGACTGACTATGTTGATGTCCGCGTATACATTTTAAAGCTCGTGGTTCATTCGGCGCTGATATTCACCGTCGACGCAGATCGGCCCATATATCTTTCGGAGAATTTTTCTTTCAAACACCCAAAGAGCTGCTTCATCTGATTTCGCAAAGAACTCATGCTTCAGATCCATATAACAGCACGGGTAGTATCAGCGTCTTGTAAAGTGTGAGTTTGGTCTAGCGGAAGGTGGCCTTGTTCCTAAACTGCTTACTTAGACCATAGTAGCATCTGTTGGCCATAACAATCCTTCTCCGAATTTCAAAACTGATATCATTCGTTTTATTTAGAATCTTTAACTACCTCGAAGCTGTAGTTCTCAAGTTCCACAATTGGTCCTAGTCTATTGGATGTCTTGCGCGTTGATACCATCAGCTTGGTCTTCTAGCCGTTTACTGACAGACCCACTTTGGCAGACTCATGATCAACGTGTTCAAAGGTGGCTGTTACCGCTCGCAATGTTTGACCCATTATATCGATGTCATCGGCGTAGGCGAGTAACATGTGTTGTTTGGTGTACAGAGTGTCATTTCTGTTCAACTTTGCGTCTCGTATGACCTTTTCCAGCAGGATGTTAAACTGTCACCTTGTCTGAATCCTCGTTCGTCATTGAAGGGCTCCCATAGTTCCTTTCCGCCTTTAACTGCTGACATTGTGCCACTTAAAGTTATCCTGCATAGTCGTATTAATTTTGCAGGAATGCCGAACCTAGATATGGCTTTAAACACCTCTGAACGGATAGGGCTGTCGAATGCGGCTTCATAGTCGACGAATAGGTGGTATGTGTCGATTTGTTTTTTTGGCGCAGGGTGAAAATCTGGTCATTGGTGGATTTGCCAGGTCTGAAGCCGCATTGGTATGGTCCAATAATGTCATTGATCATTGGCTTCAGTCGTTCACACAGCACACTGGATAACACTTTATATGCGATGGGAAGGAGACTTATTCCTCTATAGTTGGCAGATATCGACTTGTCTCTTTTTTGTGCACGAGACACAGGATGCTGAGGATCCAATCATTGGGCATGGACATCTTCTAGCCAAATTGTACTAATCAGCTGGTGCATGCTCCTGACCAGCATTTGACCACCAGTCTTGAATTGTTCGGCTGGTAACACATCGGCTCTTGCTGTTTTATTGTTATTTAGCCGATTGATTGCTGTTCTGACTTCCTCTTGGCTAGGTGGTATACACTCTATACCGTCATCTATTATGGGTTCTGGGGTATCCTCTTCACCGCTGCTATTTGATACCAGAGGTTTTTCAAAATGCTCCTTCCAGATCATCAGCACGCTGTCTGTATCTGTCACCAGGTTTCCTTCATTATCTCTACTGGAGGATGTACCTGCACCAAAACCTTCGGTTTGGTGTTTTACTTGTTGCTAAAATTTCCGGACTTCGTTCTGACTCCTGTACATCTCGATTTGCTCACGTTTTTCTTGTTCTTTCTTCATTTTTCTGAAAACACGTTTTTCCTCTATCCTTTTCTCCCGATAATTCTCCATCGCACTACGTGTTGCTACTGTCTGCAGGTTTGCCCTATACGCTGGGTTTTTCAGATCAGTAGCATTACGACACTCCTGATCGTATCATGGGATTCTTCATGGTTGTTTTTGGTACCCAAGTGGTGCTTTTGCTGCAGTATGTAGGGAGCAGTGGGCAATTCTTTGTCATTGTGCTTCTATACTATTATCGGTACAAGAAGTGCTTTCGTCAAGCAGGTGGGTAAGTTGAGTGGAATAGACCTCGGCTATCTGTTGTGTTTGCAGCTTTTCGACGTCAATTTTCCGTGTTACATTAGATCGCACCTTTGCTGCAACGTTAAGACGAGTGCGAACCTTGGCTGCTACAAGGTAGTGATCCGGATCGATCGAACGTCTAATACACTGGATGAATGCCTTCCGTCTATCACAACATGATCAATTTGATTTCTCGTTACTTGATCAGGAGAAATCCACGCCTAAACATAGACCTTGAAAAAATATATTTTTAAATCCACGCCTAAAGATAGACCCTGCAAAAAATTCCCGCCTGAAGATAGACCTTGAAAAAATATATTTTTAAATCCACGCCTAAAGATAGACCCTGCAAAAAATTCCCGCCTGAAGATAGACCTTGAAAAAATATATTTTTAAATCCACGCCTAAAGATAGACCCTGCAAAAAATTCCCGCCTCAAGATAGACCTTGAAAAAATATATTTTTAAATCCACGCCTAAACATAGACCTTGAAAAATATATTTTAAATCCACGCCTAAACATAGACCTTGAAAAAATATATTTTTAAATCCACGCCTACAGATAGACCCTGCAAAAAATTCCCGCCTGAAGATAGACCTTGAAAAAATATCCACGCCTACAGATAGACCCTGCAAAATAATTTAAGAAAAAATCCACGCCTGAAGGTAGACCTTGAAAAATAATTAAAAAATCCACGCCTAAAGATAGACCCTGAAAAATTATTTAAAAAATCGACGCCTAAAGATAGACCCTGAAAAATAATTTTAAACAATTCAGGCCTGTTGTAAGACCTTCAAACATATCTAAAAAAAAATATCTAAGGATCACTTCAAAAAATATTTTTAAATAAATCCGCGCTTATTAAGGGCCCATACTTTCCTCTAATACTTTTTAAGAATGTATTTTTTTTCTTTTCTCCGTTCCAAAAAAATATGACGACCTCAATAATAATAATTCAATTCACAATCCAAAGTTTGTCATCAAATCACATTTCCCAATCGAGCGTACATCCCTAATTTTCTGCAAGCACGCAAATAATCTATTTGCATTTATATCATTATCAATATTCTATCAAAAATATTTTTTGATTAAAAAATAAAAAAAAAAAAAAACGAAACGAAATAAAGAAAAACGTGATAAATATGCTGGCCCACGTAAAACACGTTTTATTTGCTTTCAGTTGTTGCCTTTGCAGATTCGCACATTTTTCCATTTGACAAAAATATGTTTTTTTTTTTAAATAAAACATCGATTGATAGTTGTAGGTGGGTTGGCGGAAAAAAGACGTTCATTCGGTGATGGTAGCTTTAAAAAAATATCGACAAAATATCACGTTTCATATGTTTTATAATAATTTCAATATATGTATAGTTTTGCTCAATTATTTATGTGAATGTAGGTTTTTTTGTTCAGAACTTACACTACTTTCCGGATGGAGGGTGGATTTGGTTAGGCATTTCGTTTGTAACATTTCGAAGTGGATAATTTGGAGGACTGAAATTATTTTAAATATTCCTAGGAGTCTGAGTTTTGTGTGTGGTATAGTCTAAGGTCCAAACTTCCGAATCTAAGCTCAAGTATATCAGTTAAAATTTTCCCTCTTTTTTGGACCATATCGTTAGCCACTTTCGAAACCAAGTCTCTGGATTAGAAACACTCGCCCTGCCACAGTAATATTTTCCTATTAAAGCTGAATTTATTCTACGAATCTTGTTTTTCATGTTTGATTCAAACCATATAGGGCATCATAAATTCGTTACGTCCTCCTTGCTATTGTTTTTCCATAATTTTGCCACAAATTGTAAAAAATTACTCTGTGTGTGTACGAGTATGTGTGAATGTTTTTAAGTTGTTATGTAAATAAATAAATAATTTTTGATTATACAGCGAGACGTCAGTTTTAATTAAATATATATATTCAATATATTTTTTTGCTGCTGTTGTTATTATTGTTGTTGCAAACTTAAGTAAATATATACATTGTATTATGCAATTTAATTGCCATACATATTCTCCAGGGTAAGGAGAAAGAGAAATAACTATTAAATGGAAACCTTTTGGGATAGCAAAAATAAACGAGTGAATAAAAACCTAAAAAAATCTACGCCTATAAATAGACCTTCAAAAAAAATTTAGAAAAATCCACGCCTATAAATAGACCTTCAAAAATAATTTAGAAAAATCCACG
The DNA here is from genome assembly GCF_032173495.1 of Musca vetustissima. Lineage (NCBI taxonomy): Eukaryota > Metazoa > Arthropoda > Insecta > Diptera > Muscidae > Musca > Musca vetustissima. Next base: position 69,866 of record NW_026873134.1, on the reverse strand, counting down.
CCTATAAATAGACCTTCAAAAATAATTTAGAAAAATCCACGCCTATAAATAGACCTTCAAAAATAATTTAGAAAAATCCACGCCTATAAATAGCCCTTTAAAAATAACTTAAAAAAATCCACGTCTAAAACTAGGCCTTTAAAATATCTTTCAAAAAATCCACGCCTAAAAATATGCCGTTGAAAAATCTTTTAGAACTATCCATGCCTAAAAATAGGACCTTAAAATATCTTTTAAAAAAGTCTGCGCCTAAAAATAGGCATTTAAAATATCTTCAGTAGTGTTGGCGGTTTATTAGGGATACTATTTTGTTTTTGCAAAATAGTCAGGCTGAATCCCAGTTTGTTGTTTTTATAAAAAAACAACTATTTATTAGTGAGGAATGTATGGCATTGTTCGCCGAGGGGTAAGGCACGGCTAAAAATAGGCCTTTAAAATATTTTTCAAAAAATCCACGCCTAAAAATAGGACTTGAAAATATCTTTTAAAAAAACCCACGCCTAAAAATAGGCTTTTAAAATAGACCTTGAAAATATCTTTTAAAAAATCCACGCCTAAAAATAGGCTTTTAAAAATAGGCCTTGAAAATATCTTTTAAAAAATCCACGCCTAAAAATATGTATTCAAAAATAGGTCTTGAAAATATCTTTTAAAAAATCCACGCCTAAAAATAGGCCTTCGAAAATAATTTTAAAAGATCCACGCCTATAAACAGACTTTCTAAAATAATTATTTTTAAAATAATTTAAAAAAAATAGGACTTCAAAAAATCCAAACTTAAAAAATCCTCGCCTAAAAACATGCTTGACATAATATTTTTATAAAATCGACGCCTTTAGATAGGATTGAAAAAATATTTTTATAAAACCCATGCATATGAATAGGTTTGGGAAAATATTTTTAAACCAGTGAGAAGAGCAATGTAGTCGTACGGGACCGACCATACGATACCCTCCACAACTACCACGGAACTCTAACTTTCCCCTTGTTTTTTATTCCGAGCCTGTGCAATATTTCGTGATAGTTGCACTCTGTTGCCCGATTAGAGGTCAACAGCACCACTTCCTTACACTGACATATTTTCGGAATATTACCAATATTCAGTACAGCTCTTCTAATTACTTGTCCATATTCCCTTCACCGTGGGTTATGTTGTGATGTTCTGCTTATAATTGAGGTTACTGATCAACTAAAAAACACAAACAAAATTTAAGTATTCAGTCCACTTCATTTCAAAATTAGTATCTGATCATTATCGAAAATTATAGGCGCTGTTCTTGACCATAGCTGGAACCTCATGGACATTTCAAAACGATCACCGCTATATACGAATACGTAAACTCCTGAAAATATTTACGTATAACTTCCACATCCGTGTACATACGACAATATAATTGATATCAATTTAAAGGTCAACCACTCTTCTTGGATATATTATCGACTTCTCGGGTCTATGTCCTTCGGGAGTAAATATATACGCTATATAATACAAGTTTTGTCATTTTTCACACAAAAGTCAGGGTCCATTTGACCCGCTACATATTGACCGATCTTTATCAAAACAGGCATACTTTTTCTTTGGTCCGATCACCTTCTCCATGTAACATTTCACGATGTTCGGACCATAATTGCGGCCTCTGGAGCGACCAGAAAAACCGACAAAAATTAAGTATTTGGTCCATTTCATCCCCCGAATATTAACCGATCTTTATCAAAAACAATAGGGGTCTTCATTTGCCAGAACCCATCCTACATGCAAAATTTCGTGAAGATTTGTCCATAACTGTGGCCTCTATCATGTTTACAAATTATAATAGACAGACGGACGGACGGACACACATGTCTAGACCAACTCAGCTAGTCGAGATATGACGATCGGTATACTTAAAGGTGGCTCTAGGACCAATTTTTCGCGGAGTTACAAACTCATGGGGCTGCACAAAGCTATAATACTCTGACAACATAGTTGTGTAGGGTATAAAAATCTCCGTCTTTAGATAGGATGGAAAAAAATTTATAAAATGTACGCCTATAAATAGGTTAGAAAAAAAATTTAAAAAAAATCAACGCCTATAAATAGGCTTGAAAAATATTTTTGAAATGTACTGCCTATTTTGTGGCTTGTAACCTTAAATTTTATCTTCACTAATAGTGATTGACTGATTTAACGATTCATCAACGCCCAGACGAAACGACTGAAGCTAGAATCTTGAAATTAGGCTGGGTTTTTGGAAATTCGTATTTTGCGAACCGGTGGAGCTAGAACTCTTAAGTTTGGTTTGGTGGTCGTTGATGGAGTGTAGGATAGATGTACCAAAGGGTTTTTGGAAATTCGAGCTGTAACTATCCGAAAAGTAGTACGAAAATGTACTAAATTTGTTACAATTCTGTAGCATGTGAACGGATAGCGCTAAAAACTTGGAATTTGAAGTGTGAATTAAGTTTGAGAAGTAGGATCCATTTAAGGAGATGGTTTTGAAAGCGTGTGTGTACGAAAAGTACTACAAATTTATTTTGGAGGTGCAAATCGAGCTGGAATCCTGAAATTGGAGTGTAGAAGTGGGATAGTACGTTGTTTTGTGAAATTTTTTACTGATGTGTAAGAAAATTACTAAATCGTACTATAATTGGTACAATTTGGATTTGGGTGAACCCAAAGAGCGGAAACAACAAAATTTGGAGTCAGGGTCACGGTAGGGGTGTAGGATTGGAGTTTAAGCAATTTATATTCATGGGTACTAAATGGTACTAAATTTGGTACAATTTCAATTTTAGGCAAACCAATAGAGCTAGAAGAATGAAATTTGGCGTTAGGATCACTGTTAGGGTGTAAGGTCGAGATATGTAGGAAGTTTTAAAAATGTTTACTAATGTGTACAAAATGTGGTACAGTTTGACTTGTGGGTGAACCGATAGAGTTGGAATCCTAAATTTTGGATTTAGAATCACTGTGGAGGTGTAGGGTTGGGATAAGTAGGAAGTTTTGGAAATTGGTACTAAATTTGGTACAATTTGAATTGTGGGTGGACCGATAGAGTTGGAATCGTGAAACTTCGATTTAACACGTTGACGGACAGTAGAAACAAGTGAAATTCAAAAACATGACACTAGACTTCTACTTGTACGCTGGTAAATGCTCATTTGTGCTGCTATAGCCGTCATGTCACATAGTGAACATGAACTTGTCAACTGTCAGTCCACGTGTTAAGATCACTGTGGGGGTATATAATTAGTTTATGTATGAAGTTTTGGAAATTGGTACTACTGTGTACTAAATTTGGTTCAAATTGAATTGTGGATGAACCGATAGAGATGGAATTCTGAAACTTGGATTTAGGATAACTGTGGGGGGTGTGGGTTTGGGTTAAGTAGGAAGTGTATTGGAAATTGGTACAACTATGTACTAAATGTGGTACAATTTAAATGGTGGGTGAACCAATAGACTTGCAATCGTGAAATTTGAATTTGGAATCATTGTGGGGGTGTATGATCGGGAAGCTTTGTTGGATGGTTGAGGTGGGTACTTTTGGAAATAATGTGTCCTAAATGGTACTATATTTGGTACAATTTGGATTTGGGTGAACCTTTAGAGCTCGAATCATGAAATTTGGTACTAAATGGTACTCGAATTTAATTTAAGGTCGATATTAATGTGTGGATTGCTTAGTTTTTCTGACATATGTTTCTTGTGAAAATAAAAAAATTGTTAATACATGTTTAAATATATCCCACATTCGCTAACGAAGTAGCGGGCATATGATAGTTTATAATAAGTGTTTAATATTTTTCCCAAAACTAATGATTTTCATATTTTCTTCTTTTCTATTTCCAGGTAATTACAAAAAAAAACCAAATATTTGGCAAATATTTCCACTCTTATGTGTGGTAAGTTAAGACACACAATTTATAACCACATTTTTAATTAGAAAATTTTCCACAATTAAATTTGAAATTAAATCAGAGATTATTATTATTAGCCACCCCTGAAAACCACAAATCTAATAATTCAATAAGAATTTAAAACAATTTATAAAATCAACAGAAATTGTCTTTGAATTGAATTCCTTAACAAATTGTAAACATTTAAAATGTGTAGCATATTTTTAGGTTAATATTGATCTTTGTGAAGCATAATTTGTGGCATCTGTGAGATTATTAAAATCTACTATTTCACAAAATCCACCCCCCAACAATTAGTTTGTGTGTATGTTTTTTGTGATTGCATTCTAAGATTTTAAAGACTTTGTTTGATATAGTCCCAGAATAATGAAATGTGGTTAAGGTAGGTCAAAGAGATTCGACTGTTTATGGAAGTTGAAAGTTTAAAACCACATTCACACACACACACCATTTTAGAATGCCAAAAAAACTTCTCCATTTTCTATGGAGAATGTATACAAATGTGTGTGTGTGTGTGAGTGTTTTTACAAAGGACATATAATTCCTGGGAAATCTTTAATTCCGAAAATATCTTGACCCTCCTCTTTCCACACACACACACACACATACATACATTACTAGTATCATATCCTTTGAGTATGTTTAGTTTTTTTTTGTCCTTTTTCCTTCATCCAGACACTTTACTTTGGTAATCCTCTTTACCTTTTGATAGCATATTTTGCCATAGAAACCAAAAACAAACAACAGCAACAACACTTAAACTTGTTACAAGTTTTTTTGTTGTCGTTCTTGTTGTTGTAAAAACATTTATATTGTACATCAGGGTATTCTCCAAATACAAATTGACCCTTTTAACTTTGTATGCTTTAGGAAGTGAATACTTTATTTGTATGTATGTGTGTGTGTCTATGTGTGTGTCTGAGAGTTTGCCAATTTTCACCAAATTTAGAAGTCCAGGGAGCTATCATATTATTAAATGACACATTTTAAAGACATTATCAAATAATAAAGTTAAATATTCATTGGGAGTTATACTGATAGGACAAAACGAGGGTTGGGTAAGAGGAAAAAGTTAGGTTGAGAGACCGAATATTTTAAAATATTTTTTAAAAGGTCTACATTTAGGCGTGATCTTATTAAAATATTTTTAGGGGTCTACTTTTGGGCGTTGGTTTTTTTTTTAATATTTGTAGTGCCTACTTACTTATAGGCATGGATTTTTAAAAATATTTTTAGGGTCTTCCTTTAGGCGTGGATTTTTAAAAAATATTTTTAAGGGTCTACCTTTACAAACGGATCTTTTTAAAATGTCTTTTTTAGGGTCTGCCTTTAGAAATGAATTTTTTAAAAAATATTTTTTGAGGGTCTACCTTTAGGCGTGGATTTTTATACCCTTCACCACACTGTGGTACAGGGTATTATGTCATTGTGCATATGTTTGTAACAGGCAAAAGGAAACGAGATAGACACATGGTTCCCTTTTTAGAATATTCATAGAATCACTTTCTGAGTCGATTTATGCATGTCCGTCCGCTGTAGATGTTACATTGTAAACAAAGTACATGTTCATCCCATTTAAGGTAATTGGTGCACCAAAGACCCTATATATCTTTCGATTTGCACGAATTTTGGTATAGGGTACTGAATTAAGTCTAGAATGATGTTGCTAAGCTTCGTGAAAAGATCCGTAGCTAGGCCAATTGACACAAGGTAGTGATGTTATATAAATTAGTCTCTGGCAAGTTTCCCTGAAATCGGTTCAGATATAGATTTATAACAAAACGCGTCGTCTGTTAGGATATATATGTAAAATATACCCAAAGTGGTGAAGGGTATCATATAGCCGGCCCAGTCCGACTTTACACTTTCCTTACTGGTTTTAATATACTTAGTGCCTACTTATAGGCTTTTTCAGTATCTACCTTAAGGCGTAGATTTTTTAAACATATTTTTCAGGGTCTACCTTTATGCGGGGATTCTTTTAAAAACCTGTTTTTATGGTCTACCTTTAGAGAAGGATTTTTTAAGAATTTTTTTTAAGGGTCTTTCTTTAGAAATGTTTTTTTTAAATTTTTTTGAGGGTCTACCTTTAGGTGTGGATTTTTTAAAAATGTTTTTTCATGGTCTAACTTTAGGTGTGGATTTTAGAGGCTTCTTATAGACATGTATTTAAAACAAATATTTTTTAGAGCCTACTTATAGGCGTGGATTTTTTTAAATACGTTATAGAGCCACTTTATAGGCGTGAATTTTTTAAAAATATTTTTTGAGTGTCTCCCTATAGCCTTGGATTTTTTAAAAATACTACTATAAAGCGTGGATTTTTTAAGAAATATTTTTTAGAGCCTACTTATTGGCTTGGATTTTTTTTTACAAAATATTTTAGAGTCTACTTTAAGGACAGGATTTTTATACCCTAAACAACGATGTTGTCAGGGTATTATAGCTTTGTGCAGCCCAAAGGGTTTGTAACGCCGCGAAATATTGGCCCTAGACGCAGCATTATGAATACCCATCGTCATATCTCAACTAGCTGAGTCGATCTAGACATGTGTGACCGTCCGTCCGTCTGTTCATTATAATTTGTAAACACGATACAGGCCACAGTTGTGGACTTATCTTCACGAAATTTTGCACGTAGAATGGATTCTGGACAATGAAGACCCCTATTGTTTTTGGAAAAGATCGGTTAATATTTAGGGGATGAAATGGACCAAATACTTAATATCTGTCGGATTTTCTGGTCGCTCTAGAGCATATTTTCCATATGCATATTTTGATAAAGATCGGTCAATATTTAGCGGGTCAAATGGACCCTGACCTTTGTGTGAAAAATTACAAAATTTGTATTCTATAGTTCTATAGAAGTTAATAGTATATCCAAGAGAATCGTTTTGAAATGTTCCATGAGTTTCCAGTTATGGTCAAGGACAACGCTTATAATTTTCGGCGATGATAAGATAATAATTGTGGGATGAAGTGGACCGAAAACTTATTTTTTTCGATTCGATCTATAGGCAACAATTGAAAGCCGAAAATCACTACACAACCCACGGTGAAGGGAATCTGGACAAGTAATTAGAAGGGCTGTGCTGAGTATTAGTAATATTTGTTGACCTCTGGTCGGCCAAGAGGGTGCAAATATCGCGAAATATTGCCCAAGCTCAGAATATGGAACTACAGAAAGTTATATGTTCTTCGAAGTTGTGTAGGGTATCATATGGTCGACCCCGTCCGACTATACTGCTCCGCTCACTGGTTTTTATTTATTTTTAATATATTTAGTGCCTACTTATAGGTTTGGAATTTTTTGAAACTATTTTTCAGGGTCTTCCTTCAGGCGTGGATTTTTATACCCTTCACCACACTGTGGTACAGGGTATTATGTCTTTGTGCATATGTTTGTAACAGGCAAAAGAAAACGTTGTAGACATGGTTCCTTTTGAGAATATGCATAGAATCACTTTCTGAGTCGATTTATGCATGTCCGTCAGTCCGTCTGTAGATGTTAAATAGTAAACAAAGTACAGGTCGCATTTATGATCAGATTTGGATGAAATTCGGCTCAGCTCACTTATTTGGAGAAAATCGGCTCAGATTTAGATATAGCCCCCATATATATTTTCGTCCCATTTAAGGTTAATGGGTCTCCACAGTCCCTATATATCTTTCGATTTGCACGAAATTTGGCATAGGGTACTGAATTAGGTCCAGAATGATGTGTGCTAAGTTTTGTGAAAATCGGTTCAGATTTAGATATAGCTCCCATATATAATTTTGTTCGATTTTTGATAAATGGTGCACCAAATTTCCTATATATCTTTCGATTTGCACGAAATTTTTTGTACTAAATTGAGTCTAGAATGATGTGTGTCAAGTTTGGAGAAAATCGGTTCAGATTTATATATAACTCCATATATATTTTCGTCCGATTTAATGTAAATGGGGCTCCAAAGTCCCTATATATCATTCGATCTGCACGAAATTTGGCATAGGGTACTGAATTAGGTCCAGAACGATTTAAGGTAAATGGTGCACCAAATTTCCTATATATCTTTCGATTTGCACGAAATTTTTGTACTAAATTGAGTCTAGAATGATGTGTGTCAAGTTTCGCGAAAATTGGGTCCGATTGATGTATAGCTTCCGTATATATTTTCATCCGATTTAGGGTAAATGGGGCTCCAAAGTCCCTATATATCTTTCGATTTGCACGAAATTTTGCGTAGTGTACTGAATTAAGTTTAGAACGATGAGTGTTAAGATTCGTTAAAATTGGGTCAGATTTAGATATAGATCCAATATATATTTTTCGTCCGATTTTATATAAATTTTGCATAGTGTACTGGATAAGTCTAGAACGATGAGTGTTAAGATTTGTGAAAATCGGTTCAGATTTAGATATAGCTTCGTCCGATTTTACATAAATGGTGCATCAAACTCCTAATGTTTGTCCGATTAACGGATTTTTTAAATATTTTAAAACGCCCAATAAAGGTATGGATTTTTTAAAAATATATTTTGGAGCCTACTTTTTGGCGTGGATTTTTAGAAATATTTTTTAGGGTCTACTTATTGGAGTGGATTTTTTAATAATTTTTATTTTTTTTTTTTACTGAAAGGCAATTTTTTTTTTCCAAAGACTAATATTTGATTTTGATTTCCCTCCTCTAAAACTCCTCAACAAAATTCTCCCGTTTAGTTAAATAGCTTTGCTAGCATATCCAATGAACTATTAAAGAAAAACCCACAAAACCAAATTCACATGCGGTTAACACGCACTAAAACGCATTACGGGGATTATCGAAATGGCCATATATGGGAAACTACCCCAACAAAGTTTCGACAAGAAACAAATCTTGGGGCATAACAAGTTCAAAGAAAAACTTTCAAGATATTTAACTTTTTCTCCCCTCTTAAGGCTCAAAGTTTACTCCCTAACAACATTTTCTTGAATTTTTGTTCATCTTGTTGTTGTATTGCTCCTGGCTGGGAAATAGACAACTACAATGTCTAACCCTTTTAATGCCTGCCACACAGCTTCATTTAGTAGGAATGTGTGTGTGTGTGAGTCCCGATGCTTCATTTTTATTTTGTAAGTATCATACATGCCATCATCATCATTATATATATACATATATTTAGAGATTTTTTTGTTGCTCCACTCCAGGATAAACGTTCATTACATTAACACAGCAGTTTGCAAACACACACACACATGAATGCGTTTTACCCGTCTGGCTTTATCCCATTGAAATTTTGCAGATAATAAAGTCGACAAAAAACGAAGAACATTTTAAGATGAAGACAAGACAAGAAGTGTTAAACCACATAAGCCCAAAAAATGTTTAAACAGAGGATTAAATTGTGAATCGTTTTGGGAGTCGGTTACACTTGGTTGTCTCGGTTCAGGGTTGAGGGTGACGAAAGGATCAAAAGTTTTCGACTTTATACAAAATAAAGTAGTAATGTGTGGGGTGTACGTGTGTGTCGTCTGACTAACTTTTATGATAGCATTTAGGTAAAATGCACAAAAAACAAGGAATTTTTGCTTTGCTTAGAAAAAAGGAGGAAGTGTGGACTTCAAAATATTTAAAATTTAGTTTAAAATTTTTTGAAAAAAAATAAACTTGAAAAAATATTAAAAAAATTTACGCCTGTAAATAAGATTGAAAAAAATACTTTTTTTTTAGGTTGACTCTTTAAGGTTTAAATCTTTAACTCCATTACTTTCAATTGTGTTTTTACTTTCCATGTGTTCGCTGCTCACCTTGCACCCACATTAAGGAGGGTACTTGAGTAACCTACTTTAAGGGACATTTGAGAATACAACGAAATACAATACACGCCCTTAATTAAAATAAGTGCTGCTGCTGCTAATAATAATTGTTGAACAGAGAGCTCGGCTAGCTACTGGAAAATAGTATGGCGTCATATTTGTTTACTGGGAAGGAAGCGTGGAATTCTTTTCGAATGGGTGAAAAGAAAGTGGCGGTTACAACAACAACAGCACTCGAAAGTATTTCAATTGAAGTGACATTTGTTCGTGGTGACAAAGTCACCATTGCTTCCATAAGGCATTACAATTATGATGATGACGAGGATGACTGTTATCATGCCACGATTATTTTGAATAATGCGTCCAATTTTCTCCAAAACAGAATGAATGAATGAATGAATGGCATTTGTTTGTCTTTGGGGACCTTTGTTTGTTAGTTGTGGTGGGTGCGGAAGGGTGGTTGGGTGATGACTAAGAAGGAAATATCCTTTTTCTTTTCTATGACATTCATTCATTCACTCAGCAGCAGCAGCAGCCTGATAGACATTTGTCAATCAAAATTATGAAGTCTTGTTATACAATCCTTTCCTTAATTGTGGTTAGCATGTAGAGAGGGGGTACTGCAATGGGAGGGGGTGGATATTTGCGCTGACATTTTTCCATTTCTATTAGTTGTCCTTTTGTGTGACAACAACAAAAAAAAACCCAAGCCAGGGAGATTTTCATTTTCCCTAAGCCGCCTGGCGCATTAGTTTGAAAAGAGGTTTTTCTCAATGGGAGCTGGGAAAAATAAAAGAAAGGAAAACAAAACAAAAATAGAAAATAAAATATGTTTTCTTTTGGTAAGCTTCACTAAAAGCTCTAAGCTGCATTGCCGGATAATACGCATTCATTATGCGCAAGGTGATAACTGAACACCAAAGATGAATAATTTTCTAAAGAAAATGACAGTTATTGTTTTTTTCGGTTGTCGGTTGTTTTTTCGGGTAGAGGCGGCAGCGATCGTTAGCTACCCGGCTGAGTGAAGGAATGAATGCGGACTTACATAATGACGGTTAATGATGACAAATGCCTGGACAACAGACAGATGTCATGCAGAACAGAAGAAAAGCCTTTCACTAGGCGTTTGAATAGAAAATTAGAATGTCGTCTTTTCTGTTTTCTTTTAATAAATTAATGGAAAACAATTTCTATAGTTTTTCAAAAAAAATATTTTGATTCCTTCAAATGACATTCGCCTAAAAGCATGCTATAATATTACAGTAAAGGGAACTAATTACAATATAAGAACCAAGGTCCTTTATAAATACGTAGAGGAATATTCAAGGGGCGAGATAAAGGGCCCGGGTGGCACATCTAAAACAAAAATTAAACAATGCTCAGTGGTCTTACTATATGCGTAGAATTTTTAAAAATATTTAAAGCCCATTGTTAGGCCTGGACTTTTTTAAAATATTTTTTCTACAATATTTATGGGCCTGGATATTTTACGCATATTAACGGGCATGGATTTCTTAAAATTATTTTTCCAAGACTATTTATAGGCGTGGATTTGTTACAAACATTTTTTCAATCCTGTTTATGGGCGTGGATTTTTAAAAACGATTTTTCAAGCCTATTTATAGGCGTGGATTTTTTTTAATATTTTCAAGCCTATTTATAGGCGTGGATTTTTTCTTAATATTTTTTAAGCCAATTTATGGCGTGGATTTTTTTAAAATATTTTTCTATATTTTTTAAGCCTATTTATAGGTGTGGATTTTTTAAAAATATTTTTCTATATTTTTCATGCCTATTTGTAGGAGTGGATTTTTTAAAAATACTTTTCTATATTTTTCAAGCCTATTTATAGGCGTGGATTTTTTTTAAATATTTTTCTATATTTTTTAAGCCTATTTATAGGCGAGATTTTTTTTAAGCCTATTTATAGGCGTGGATTTTTTAAAAATATTTTTTCAAGCCTATTTATAGGCGTGGATTTTTTTTTTAAATATTTTTCTATATTTTTCAAGCCTATTTATAGGCGTGGATTTTTTTAAATATTTTCAAGCCTATTTATAGGCGTGGATTTTTTTTTAATATTTTTTAAGAATATTTATATTTATATTATATATTTTTCAAGCCTATTTATAGGCGTAGACTTTTTAAAAGTATTTTTTTCAAGCCTATTTATAGGCGTGGATTAAAAAAAATCAGCATATTTAAAGGCGTGTATTTTTTAAAAACATTTTTTTAAATCTACTTTATGCTTTGCCTTTTTAAAAATATTTTTTTGACTATTTATAGGAGTGGATTTTTTAAAAATATTTTCTTGGTATATACATAGCCGTGGATTTAAAAAACAAAATTTTTGAAGCCTATTTATAGTCGTGTTTTTTTTTTTAAATCTGTTTTCAAGCCATTTTTCAGGCGTGCATTTTTTAAAAACTTTTTTCAAGCCATGTTTTAGGCGTGCTTTTTTTAAAACCTTCTTTCAAGTTATTTTTTTAGGCGTGAATTTTTTAAAATATTTTATTTATAGGGGTAGATTTTTTTAAATATTTTTGTAGGGTCTAACGATAGGACTATAGGTCTAACTATAGGCGTAGATTTTCAAAAAAACATGTTTTTGGGGTCTAACGATAGGTCTATAGGTGTAGATTTTTTACAAAAACATATTTTTGGGGTCTAACGATAGGTCTATAGGTGTAGATTTTTTACAAAATCAGCCGCCTTAGTCGTGTTTTTAACTATTTAGGCGTGGCTTTTTTAAAAATATTTTTTATAGCAGCCGCCTTAGTCGTGGTTTTAACTATTTAGGCGTGGCTTTTTTAAAAATATTTTTCAAGGTCTATCTTTAGGCTTGGATTTTTTTAGAAATATTTTACAGGGTCTATCTTCAGACCGGAATATTTTAAAATGAACCAAGAGTACTCATATTTTCTGGCCTGTTCCTAAATTTTTGTCTCTCTAAAATTTCCCTTTTCTTTCTGTTTTTGGTCTCATAAAAGTATGCTCTGTTTGAAGAAAACTTTTTTAAACGAAACATATTCCCAGAGAGTACACGGCAATAAACTAATGGCAAATTAATTGGCAAAACATGAACCGGATTTTATTGCCTCACACACCCCACACCACCATTTCATGATTTCAAATTTCAGCAGTATCAGAAAACTATTGAGAATAAATAATAATGTTGAACTTCTTTCGGTTGGGGAGGAAGAAGATGCCCCGAACAACATTTCCCCGAACAACAATCAAATTAAATGGGAAAACAAAATCAAACTGAAAACTTTTTCTCAGTTTTCGGTGTTTGGAACTCCCTGATCACTGTTTGATTTGGCAATGAAGGAAAAGTTAAGAGCCAATGGCATGGCAATGTATTTTGGAGCAAAGTGAATGAAGAATCTTGTAACAACAAAAAATTTGGGGAACTTTGAGTTTTGGTTGTCTTGTCTGGTCCCAATGTTGGAATTTTCTTTGCTCACTCTCTCTCCCATTCACGGGGTTCCATGTTTTATAGCTTCCTTGTATTTTTTTGGTTGTTCCTTTGCTTGCCTCAAGCAATTGGCATTTGTACATCGGTTTTGACTTTAGATATTCTGTCTCAGATATAGAGAGAGGGAGAGAAAAACGGAAACACAACTAGCTTCCCGTTTTTCTTCCAGGCCCAACCATTTCTTGTCTTTGGCTTCTTCTGCCGGCAAGTGATGATGGTGTAAAGAGGAAACAAAGGCAAATACCAAATAAAAAGAAAAACAAATTCTAACAACTACAACAAAAACGAAATTCCGACGAAAAGCCGAAAAGGAAAAGAAGAAAGAAACAGATCTGGTACAAGAAACAAAAAAAGAACAGCAACGAAAACAACACCTAAAACAAGTTTTTAAGCAATTTTTACTTAATTATGAAACTTGTTAAATATTAATGAGTACAACTTCAAGGTAAGAAGTCGTCTTGGAAATAAGTCAACCCAACAAAAGCAACAGCAACAATATTTAGTCAGAATCAGAGAACAACTCTCATATTTCCATTTTATTGCAAAATTTCTTTGTGTTTTTCTTTCATTTTTTTCTGAGATTTTCATCATTTGCCAGCCGGCGAATGAACGAACAAACTGTCTGTTGTAATTCATTAACATTATCAAAGTTGATTTTTTTATTTTTTCTTTCAATTCTTCCTTTCTGGACTTGTCGTCTTTGGTCATCGCCACTACGGAACAGTTTGTTAAGAAGAATAATTAAGAAGAAATGTTAAAGTGGCAGTGATTATAAAATGAACGAAAGTGCAGTAGCAATTTGTTAGAGTACTTATAGAAAAGAGCATACTTTTGGGATGGAAGAAGAGGACGAGATGCAACATAACGTGATGATAGAAATAAATCCCAGAGAATGAACTTTAAAACAATAAGTCAAAAAGTATGTTTCTAAGAAAATGCAGCCAAATAACTCTATTGTTTAAAAAAGGAATTTTCCAATTGAAATTCAAATTTAAAGAAGCATACTTTTAGGGACTTAAAAAACCCTCTGGTAGTTTGCAAAAAAAAATATATATTTTAAAAGCCCACGCTTAAGATCCATCTATACACAGACTACAATTGCATAGTATAGAATTGTTTCAAGTTCCGATACAGTCGAAAGGACTTGTAGGGATTCTAATTCTACTGAGTAGTTTTAGAGTCTAAGATTATTCTAGAACAAGACGGACAACAATATAAATTTGCAACTATAACAACACAACGAGTATTCAGACGATACTTACGTTTTGTTAACTGCAAATTAAACACTTTAAATAGATTTTGAATTTGTGTTGCTCCGAGGACCTAGGTTCGAGCCCTAGCCGGCGAAACGCGTCGCATAATGGTGGGTACGTAGGTTCTTCCCTTGGCTTTCCTTTTCATTGCAAAACTTAGATCATCAAGCTCGACTCGAAAGAGTATAAATAATCACTTAAAATTACTTTGAAATGATCACTGCCCTTACAAGGCAAAATTCAAATAACAAAAATTAATTTCAGCTGAGCACGGCTAGGGTTCGTTCTGAGCCATCAACACACTTCCAAAACGGTTGCGCAAAAACATGTGTATACCATGGGAGAAATTGTAGGTGTGTGGATTAATTATTCATCGCTACAACAAAAATCTGCTTTGAAAAGGACTGTTCCTAGAATGAAGACAAATGTCGAACTTTGACAAATTTGAATTTAGTTCGCATATGTAAGTTTCGCATCAGGGCGGAATAAATACAAGTTATCAACGTACGACCTTTGTAAAGCCACATAGCCTAATATACCTGATGAGCCGCTTAACCAACGGCGAAACGCTTCGCATAATGGTGGGTACGTAGGTTCTTCTCCTGGCTTTTCTTTTCATTGCAAAACTTAAATCATCAAGCTCGACTCGAAAGAGTATAAATAATCACTTAAAATTACTTTGAAATGATCACTGCCCTTACAAAGCAAAATTTAAATAACAAAAATATTTTCAAAATATTAAAAATGAATTAAATTCACTGTTTATTTGATCTGGCGATCCATTTATTTTCACTTCAAGAAGAAGCGTGCTTGTTTTGTATCGGCGGAGATGGGACCTCATCGATAAATTATTTATCGAGGTCGATGAGATCCATTTCGATTTCGTCATCCAATGGGTTGGGCAGATTCCCAACAACTATTGTTTCATCGGTAATGACCTCGACCTCGATTGTTGGATATAGGATCATTCATTGTGATAAAGTTTCGGTACTCTATTATTAATCCAACTCTATCACTAGATGAATTTTTCGTCATTGCCTTTACAGCTACTTGAGTTGAATACTTTTGAGACAACTCTAATGTTAGTCGGTCACAATATTCGCTTTGTAACTTGCAAATATTCAGTCTTATAGTTCGACTTAAATTGACTTAAAAAATGCACAGAATATGCAATTTCTGCTCTTGTATTCACAGCCAAATACATAAGTGCTTCAATTAAATTTTGAGTAGGGAATGTTTGCATTATCTCTAAATCAGGTTCTGATGGCTTATTCAAAGGTTTATTTGCCGATTTATAATTCTCCATACCAAATCAAAGCAGAGATGATTCAATATATTCCCTTTGAAGCATTGTAATTTCGCTTCTATTCAAATCATGATCCCTAATCACATTCTATATATTTATTGAGTTGTGATGCCTTTGTGAATGCAAAGATTTATTTGCCGATCCATACCAAATCAATGCTGAATTGATTCAATATATTCCTTCTGCTTCATTATAACTTCGCCTCTATTCAACTCGCAATGTGATTGAAATTCTATATATTTTGGCTTTTCCCAGGTCTGTCATTTCCAATGATTCTACCAATGACAAACCAAGATGGATCTACTTCGGAGGAAGTTAGCCATTATTGTTAAGATTTTGCAGCTAATTTATGGTACAATTACAATTGTTATTTTAGCTATATGACTTTTCCGCTTACATGTTCGCACCGTTTCACTTTTAATTAGTTTTTGTTACAATTGCCCTTAATATTCGGGATCTTCCATGTATACTATTTCGCACAGATCACCATTTAAATGTACAGTTATAAAATCCATTTGATACATTTCAAGATTCGTTTCTACTGTTAAAGCTGATATTGGACAAATTGTTGATAATCCTCCTCTAGACGTTGGGATCAACCCTTCAATATCCTTCTTCATTTGCTTGGATTTTGCCGATATTTTTGTATGAGGAATGGCTTTCCGTCTCGAAATTTTTTTCCCGCTAATCAATTTTTCGATTTCTGTTGATGGATTTTCATTTTTTGAATCCTTAAAATTTTCAATATATTTCTTCACAATTTATCTCAATTTGCATATCTCGAGGATCTTCATGTGTCAAACAAACATCAAAAAAGTTTTCGGCTTTTCTCCATAGAAATCATCGATGAATCTGACGATTGATTATTACTGCACCGTTACTTAGAGACCTTCTCTTTATATGAGAGTTCATTAGAATTCAGTCCGTTCACTCAGTTCATAGTTCACTACTTTGTTGCTCATAGTTCGTTGATCGATTACAGACATCTTTCCAATTCTATAAAAACGGCATTGATGTATTCACATTCTTCAATAAACTCTTCCGGTTCTTCTTCATTTGCTTGGAGTTTGTTCATATTTTTGCCGGAGGTCTGGCTTTCCTCTTCGAACAAGGCGCTGTCTACCTTTATTTATTTTTTTCTATTCCTTCCAACGCATTGTCGTATTATGAATCTTCAATTTTTATCTATTTCTTTAAAAAGTGTCCTCAATTTACATATCTTGCGGATCTTCATGTGTCAAACAAATATCAAAAAAGTTTTCTGATTTCTCCATAGAAATTATCCGAATGATTATTATTTGACCTTTGTTAGAGATCACATTCAATAAGCCTTCGATTCTTCAGAATACCCAATTAGCTCAATAACATTGTCTTTTCATCTCGTAGCACTTTTATCGGTATTTTTTCAGAGATTTTGGTGGACAAGAAGTCCTTGCTCTGGAAGTAAAGTGGCTCATAATTTCGCATCGAAGAGAAAACTATTTTAAATATATTATTTCCTCTGACAATGTTACCTTAAGAGCGCAAATCTTACTTTTGAATTCCATCCCTTCTCCTTTTATTTTCATATTTTATTTTTTTATTATTTATTTGCAATCTATTTACAAAGGAAATAATAAGCAAATTTTATGACACTTAAGCAGTAACATACATATAAGTTCCATCGAGAATGTGGGGTCTCTTAAGCCTTCTAACTTCATCCGTATCATCGACTGACGTTATTGCCAAAACATTTGGGTGGTCACTTAATCTTTTAAAATAGTTATGGCTGAATTTTTTAATCTCATCTTTAATAAAAGGTATTTTAAGATCGTTATGTATGTTGCGATTGCTAATAACCATGGAGCATTCGTTATCATTCGAAGGATTTTAGACTGAAATCTCTGCAGTACTTCAATGTTGGAACTACTAGCAGTACCCCATGTCAAATGTCTAAGCCAATAAAACCTTTCAGAGTCTGTGAAATAGAAAGCGAAATAAAAAACTAAATCTCAAAAAAAAAAAAAAAAAAAAAAAAAACCTGGCTATGACAACATTGGCCCAAGGACTTTAAAGTATCTTCCTAAGAGAGCCAAAATTTATCTTACAACCCTTTTTAATGCTGTGTTGAGATTGTCCCATTTTCCGAACCAGTGGAAATATGCAAAGATAATAATGGTACTGAAACCAAACAAGCCAGAAAATAAGCTATCTTCCTACCGGCCAATTAGCCTACTACCAGTACTTTCAAAATTATTTGAAAGATTATTTCACAAAAGGCTTATACCTGTTATTGACGCTATCCCAGATCATCAATTCGGTTTCCGGCATAGCCATAAAGTTATTCGTGAAGCTCTAGAAAATAAATGTTACTGTTCCGCTGTGTTTCTAGATGTTAAACAAGCCTTCGACCGTGTCTGGCATGCAGGTCTTCTATTTAAATTGAAATATAACCTACCAGCTCCTTACTACCTAATTCTTAAATCATTTCTCCATGAACGAAGGTTTTATGTAAGTATAAATCACGATGATTCGGATATTGGTGTTATTCATTCTGGAGTTCCACAAGGCAGTGCTTTAGGTCCGGTTTTATATACTCTATTTACTTCAGATATGCCAACAAATTGCGACGTGACAATAGCTACGTATGCAGACGACACAGCAGTCCTCGCAAAAAGTAGTTCCCACATAGAAGCTTCAGTTTCTGTTCAGAGGCAATTATACGAAATGCAAAATTGGTTCAAAAAATGGAACATAAAGGTCAACGCCGATACGTCGAGTCATGTTACATACGCCTTATAAAAAAGATGATTGTCCTCCAGTAACAATATGTGTAGAACTTATTCCAAAATCTAACAGTGCCAAGTATTTAGGACTACTAATAGACAAACGATTACCCTGGAAGGATCATATACAAAATAAAAGAAAACAGCTCAACATAAAAACCAAAAGAATGTATTGGCTCCTAGGATCTAAGTCTAAACTAAGCCTTAACAATAAAATTTTAATTTACAAAACGATCATATTTTAAATGACAACCATTTTCTCACTGGGCCTTTTGGTTGCCGATTTATCCAGTTTTATTTGCCCATTTCCTACTCATCATGTAAGATAGCTGAGTAGAAATGTTATAGATTAACGTTTATTTAAAAGGGGACTCATTCGAGTTCGGTTCGTTCAACCAGTTCACTATTTAGTTCATTGATCAATCGGTCACCATTCCTAGAAACCATTAAAAAGTGATCATTTTATCTTCCACAGATTTTGGTGGACAAGTACTGACTGCCTTTGCAAACACAATGACTCGTAATTTATTTGCTGGCTTCTCAATACTCTACAATGAATGCATACCACTTGCCACACTAATAGCGTCTTCAATTAAGTCTTTCCATTCTCCAATGAATGCATCCTTGTCCAATGATATTAATCCCGATTTACAATCGATCCTGCCTATACGCTTATTATGTCTCCTTCAGAATGCCTGGGGCCCCACAATATATTGTAAGATTTACTTTAAGTTGTTTCAAGTCATTCTTGTTTGAGAACTTAATTACAAGTAAAATACTTCTAGCTTACACACTACACATGAAACCTTAACGCTTAGACAAATCCAAATAATATTTTTTCTCATAAATATCCATAATATTCTTACCATAGAACTTTCGAACTTTCATTTTCACTTGTAATGCGATTATTTCAAAATCACAACCATTACCTCACCAGCCATTATTCCTCCATAATCTATGATTTTTGCGAAAGTTACACAATACAAATGCACATATTTTCAAATACCAATGTATACTTTCAGGCAACTGACTGCACACTCAATCAGCTGAGTTCATTCGTATCATTGCATTTTCGCCATTTCACATATTTTTCACACAACCCAAAGAGGGAGAGTGCAAAAAAAAACTTTGTTCCACTCACTTACATTGGCAAACAATTTATGCATTAAATTTGGTTTCGAAACTTTGTTGCAATTGAGAGAATTTGGTTTTTTGTGTGTGTGAACAATTTTTCCGATAAAACGGAAATCGATAATGGAATGGGGCGCCTAGTTCTCCTCCTCCATTGATATTCATAATATTTTTGTTGGCCAATTTTTTTTTCGTTGGGCATAAATTAGGCAGAAGAATACTTTCCAAATTGTGTGAATTGATGATGGTGTATGTAATTGGCGCGTACACTTAAATAGGAATAGAGGAGGTTGAGGGGCTAGGAAAGAACAATAAGTTTTTCGATGTTATCCTAATGTTGTAATTGTTATTATTTCCGCTCTATTAATTTCAAATGGGAATATGGCAGATAATTCGTTGTTTTTTGTGTTGGGGTTTCAAAGTCAGAACTGAATAAATATTATTTTGCGGAGATATATGATATGCTGCGGAGAATATGTATGGTGTCAATAACATTAATGGCTGTGGCAATGCCAAACTTTGTAAAACGATTATTTATAGAGTAAAGGATTGTTACAGTAGAGTGAGTATCTAGGAAAAGTAGTGGCTATTGTAATAAGCTATTTTGGTAAATTTTTTAAAAAGTTATTGACGAACCTGGAGGAACTTTATTTCTTTAAAATTTATACAAAGCTGTTTAAACAAATTTTCAAGTTTTGAATTTTCTTCTCCTTTTACTCCTCTTGGGAGAAAAGGGCTGCCGCAAAGTATTGCGATCATACTCGTTTAGTCCTTGTTTTAATTTCGGTAAGCGTTGTTTTAATTCCAGCTTTGTAGATTGTCCGCTGTCAAATATTCCAAATGATGGAATTTTACCACATACCGTTATCTAGGAGCAACTTCTCCTTGATTTGTGTACAGAGGTTGAGCTCATTGCTTATTTATTTTTAGAAGAAAAAAGTGCGATTTATTTTGTTCTCCTGCATAGGTGCCCAAAATTAAAATGCGTTAGTATGTGTGAGAGAAAACAGAACAGTACTGAACAAAATTGTGTGTACATTTTTGTGGTCGGAAAAAATTATTGATTAATTTAATTTTTGTTATTATATAAATTAAAAGCATTTTAAAAAATGTTTTTATGTGAATTACCAATTGTATATGTCACAAAAATCAAATAAAGTTTATAAAGTAGCATATACCGAGATAATAATCATATTATAATATTAAATATTACGATAATTATCAAATATTTAATTCTTAAAAAAAACATCAATTGTTCTGTTTTTAATTTTTTTAAACATACAAAACGCATTTTAAATAAAAAAAATAAAAATCCAAAATATATTGAAACACTTTTATCCCTAAGTGTTATTTCGTTGATTTTCTTGTTGTGCGGACACGACGTCGTGCGCACACCCCAGCATGCGTTCATTCGTTGCCTGTCAAACAACGACTGACTGAAAGAGAATAACAATGCGTGTGAGTAGGCTGCTACTTTAAACCAGGCATGCTCACCCATATACGTTACCGTATCTGAGGGTCAATGGGTAAACACATTTTCTCTTTCTTTCTCTTTACGCTAGTCGTTTTTAATGGTGAATTCTCAGTTACGCTCGCACAAAGCTAAAGCAGTCCACACACGCCAAACATGTGCCTTCCATCGGTGTGAATGAAATTAAAATAATTTAATTAAATAACAAAGTTCGGTCTTTTTTACGTCGTCACTATCGCTGTACATCTTCAATCTTTAAAAACCAAATTCGTAATAAAGTTTTGTTGATTTTTTTGTGGTCTAGGAGCTTCACACCGATCAAACGTACATGTTTGACGTGTTTGGGCCGCTTAAGCGTAGCCGCAAAATGATGCACACCACCATAGACATGTTTACTCGGTGAAGTCTCAACGACGACTAAACAAATGAGCGTAAGAATCCGTGTGAGTTGAGCTGACCGCTAGAGTGCAAGGGCGTGCATCCCTGCTTTAAACTATACTGATGGGCTTCATTGTTCTCCTGCTACTCCCCTTGAGAGCATAGAGCTTCCATAAAGCATAGTAATCTCACTTGATTACTCTTTTTTTAGTTTCGTTAATCATTCTTTTTGTATTCGATCTAAATAGATGAGTGGTCTGCTGAAGCCTAGACTTATGGGACTGCCACCTACATTGACTAGAAACAACTTCTCTTTGAATTGTGTGCAGCGGTAGGTGTCCGGGCTTAGTTAATGTTGTCCTGTTCCTCTGGGTGGCGCTATCTCCTGAGATTCCCATCTTGTGTTATCAACATGTGTTGAAGTTGATACCGAGATTGGTTATTAGAAAGTCAGTGGGTAAGCATCTTTTCACAAATATTAGAAAATATCCTAAAAATAATTTCCTTCTCTGCTTAAATTCGGATTCAAGGTTTTCTTAATAATTACTTGCTCCATGGCTAAATGTTATTCCATCAGCTTAAAGCGAGGCATAAATCTTGATTCCTCTACTACTGAAGACATTCAAAATTTGCTTCATTGTCATATTAACCAGAACAAATATCTGATTCTTCAAATGTCATAACTACTGAGCATTGGTTTGTATATCTCTACAGATACCTTCCTCAATACCTGAAGATCAGTGCCACAGAACCTAAACTATTGTAGATACTATTTCTGGGTCCGCTCAGAAAAATTAACTAGATCATTCAGTTTCTTAATTTATTAGTATAGGTTTTTTAATTCGGTCAATGGACAGGAACAAAAAAGGAACGTCTGAACCAAATGGAACTGGATTAATAAAAACACGGACCGGATTACTATGCCCAAAAAAAGACTTCCCTACATACCCTTAGATTTGATTAGTGTAGACTAATATCTCGAAAATTGCTTGAATTGGCGAAAATCATTCCTTCAACCAGAAACGATAACTGTTTTTATTTACCACCAATAATGGATACCTCAAACACTGGAGATTGGTTCTATAATGAAGGATTGAATTATGGTTGATTTTTCAATATCTTTGTATGACGTTGAATCCGAAATCATTCGAAATTTGCTTCATCTTACCATATAATTGCCACTTCGACCGCTGAAGATTAATATATCAAATAGGATAGTGTATTGATTCCTCAACCGCCATATATCATATCACTGCAAAAAGATACGTATGATTGAAGAAACCATTTGAAAATTGCTTCATCTATTCTCAATTATTCCGATCTCAGTCTTCGATAATTATTCAACCAATCTCTACGAACTGAATACACAATTCTTGAACATTATTCCCACAAACTCTTAGCATTGGTTCAAGAAGTTTCGCTTTTTCTGGTTTCGTATTGCATGCTATTCAGATTACCAGAGATCTCGATTTTTTTTAATTGCCATTCAATTTCTCAATAAATCTAAGCAACGACTTTGAGAGAAACATCCATCTAAACTTAGTTTACATTTTGTTCTTCTTGATAAATTTCTTACTCCTCCCATTGATATTTTTCCCTGTTGTAATGCATACTTCTAGGCTGATTTAATTTCATTGAAAATTACTGCAATGCCTTCTTCCCAGTTTTGTTGCTGCCTTTGGCCAACAACTGGAAATGGATCAAAAGCACTGCTTGCGTCCATTAAAGAAGTAGAAAAAATAGAAATAAATGAAAACGGAATTTAATTTGCTTGTCTGCAAGGCGGGAGAGTTTCTACTGCGATATCACTTCTCATTTTCTTTTCCGTGTACAATAATCAATTTATTCTAATAGATAGGTAGGTAAATAAAATGTAATTAAGCTTTCTTTTACCTACTCCGGTCGGTCGCTGTTCCTTCTAATGGTGTTCGTTCTACGCATTTGGAAAACGAAGACGACGACGATGTTTTGATGCATACATTAATAGATCCACACATTGCGCCCATCTTCCAAGACCCACACACACTGTGAGTGAGATGGTAGTTGTTGTTCGCATTTGTTTGTGAATGTATGCAAAACAGTTGAAAATGAACCAACCTGGCCATGTTATTATGGTAGGAGTGGGAGTAATAGTAGTACCATACGGAAGGAAGTCAATTACATCCGCCATTAAAAACAAGCCGAATGACGACGGCCTTGCGAAGAATGCGAATCATAAAATAAGAAAATTTTCTATAAGGAAAAGTAAATGGCTAGAAAGGAAAAACAACACAGTAATGTGGTATATTACGCGAATTAATATGACGTAAAAATTGATGTTGTTTTCCCGATTGTTATTATTGTCGGATGTGTTTGTGTAGTAGGGGAATATTGAAAGTATATACCGATGAAGTATATTAAATAAAATAAGGAAAATATAGGACATATTTTTTATTTATATTTTCTTTTGTTTGATACGAACATAGGAGGTTCGTACAAGTCTGCAACATCTAAAAAACCAGGTTTTCGGAGAAAGTTAAAAAAAGAACACGAATAGAAAATTCCTCAGGAAATCTGTTTAGATGAGAGTTCAAATAGAAGACTAAGCTGCGGTATATAATCTTCAAATGAAAAATTCAGAATCAACAAAAATATTTAGACCGAAAAATCAAATCATTAATACCTAATACAAAGAACACATCATTTGAAATTTGCTTCATCTATTGCTATTTAATCTCGATTCTATAGACGAATAGTATTCTATCAACCATATCCGCGATTTTTTTTTCAATTACGGAGCATTGATTCATAAGGAAATCCATTATTTTTATATGAATTATTGGACTTTTTTTGTAATATTTAATATGCACCGTTTTCTTGTATGATTTATTTCCATAATGTCCCTCTCATAGAAGTCCTGCTCTCTATTTGTAAAAAACCTCTAGCAAGTCGATTTTCACAATCCTCCCTAGATACCAAATTGTATTATTAAAGAAATTTTGCTATGTAAGAACAAGATGATAATCGCTTGTTGCCAAGTCCGGACTGTATGGCGGATGCATTAAAACTTCCCAACCAAGCTCCCGAAGTTTCTGGCGAGTTACTGCAGATGTGTGTGGTCTAGCGTTGTCATAGTGAAACACGACACCTCTCCTATTGGCCAATTCTGGCCGTTTCTGGTCAATTGTAAATGGTTTAAAACAGTTTTATGGTCGATTTTTAGGTCCTGGACGATGTTACGACTGCTATCATGCCGGTTTACTTCGACCATTTCTCAGATTTTATCGACGACCACCGGGTTACCTGTGCGACATCAAAAATTCCTAACGGAATCTACGAAACCAAAATTGCACATATTTGGCTGTTACCGTATCGGAACCATAAACACCATTCACAATTTTAGTCGCTTGGCTAGTATCTTCCATTTTCGCCTTTGTCAAAGAAAAACTATAAAATGTACCGAATTTTCTCTTTGCTCAAATCCATTTTAGCACCCTGTAACTCATAACGGAATGCACCAAACAGCAAACGAACAAAATATTTTTTTATTGCGAAATGTCCAACGAGCATAAATCTGAAATTGTTTGATCGATACTTTAGGAGAAATGTATCAGTAGAGCCACCAGACGAAAAAATAATTGATTTCTTTTTCTCCAACCTAATACTAATTTTAATATAATTAGCAATTAATATCTGCCTACCGTGGATTCCTAATTAAAAGAAGAAATCATTCGAAAATTGCTTCATCTATGCCTATTCAATCACGGGTCTATAGCCGAATCTTATTCTATCAACCATAATCGCGAATTTATTTGTTAATCGCCGGGAATTGATTCATCAATCGACGACATAGAATTGATTAATCTATCTAACCTCTACATTCTAACCTTAACTACATAATCTCTGACAAACGCCGAACATTGATTCCTAGATTACAGAAAAAATCATTCGAAAATTGCTTCATCTATTCTTATCCTTATTTCCTATCCTAAGAGTGATTTATAAAAACGACAAATTTAATGGAGATTGATTTTTCAATTAAACACTGAGTTTTAATTCATTGCCATCGGCCAATGAATTTCGAAATTGCATCTGAAAAGTAAATTCAAATGTTCGACATTTGGCATTGCTTTTCAGTGCAATGTCTTTATCTGGGGAAACTTTCATTTTTACAACCTACAATGGTTTTGTTTTTCCCGGTATGCACCGGTTAACTTCCATAGGTTTTGTGCAACCTATTGACTCTGAAAGCTTCGAACTGATGCCATAGGATACCTTATCAACTATTGAATAAGCTATACCCCAGTACGTGACTATTTATATAAGATGATGAATTGTCCAGCAAGTAACCGTCTTCGAGGATCCATTTCTCATACGTCTCTAATTAACTATTGGTTAGCGTTGGGTCTTTCTTTGGAACGAATTAGTTCAACTGATCTATTCTGCAAATGAAACGGTACTAGGGCCGATTCTTTCGTCCATCTAGTTCCTTTTGCTGCAATTGTTAATTTTTTGCTCTAGTTCACCTAGTTCTTTTTTTATCCAATCGTTCCGTTCATTACCTGAATTAACTCACGTGTACCAAATGAACGATTAAACTAAAATGAAGTATTGAACTAAATGAATGGATGGCCTAGTTCATTTGCGGATGAAACGAAAGTTTTGGAACCCATTGAGAATTTATTATTTCTCTTGCTACTAATTAATTCAGCCCATGAATAAGGAATGATTGTATACTTGCTGATTTCTTGTACTATTGTTTGGATTCCTTCTCAATGACGAAACATGTAACCATATGGTTCATCTGAGATTAGAAGATCTTACTTAATGAGAAGTAATACATTACTTAGGGAGAATTGATCCATTTTTTTCCTGAAGATTGAAACTATACATGCTGAGGATCGATATGTTACATGTCGACGATTCAGTCATTTGATGCCGAGAATTGGTCCAATACTTAGGACTGATTTTCTTGCGAACGATGGCTTCCATCTCAAAGAGTAAACCAGATTGTTCGTTTGAAATTTAATATTCAAAAAATATTTGCCTTGGACTGATTACCGATTACTTTTTGAGGATTGATTCAATACTTACTGAGTATTGATTCATTGCATACTGTGGAATTATTCACTACATGCTGAGTGATTTCATACTTATTGATTCCATCTCAGTGACAGAACCCGTAACCAATGGTTCATTTGAAATTTTGGATTCAGAAAACTTACTTGATTCATTACCTGCTGAGGATTAATTCATTATTTTTCGAGGATTGATGTATTACTTCTTGAGGATCGATCCATTATTTATCGAGGATTGATTCATTACTTGTCGAGGATTTCCCTACTTGGAAAGGATCATTGTATTACTTTCAGATGATAGTTTCATTACTTGTTGAGTCGAGGATTCTTTCATCACTTATGGAGAATTGATTCCTTACTTGCAGATGCTTGATTCATTACTTGTCGCAGTTTATTTCATTACTTATAGATGATTAATTCATTACATGTTGATCATTGATTAATTATTTGTTGATGATTGATTCCTCATTACTTCAGATTTGAAGTCAGAATTTAAAAAAAAAAAAATCATTTTTTAAATAATTTAAAATTTTTATTGATTACAAATATTTTTCTTTTTTTACCTTTTTTCCAGGTAAGGCCCGTTGTTTTATAAATCAATACCCTGTTCGTGGTGGTAAGTCAACTGAATTACTCTCCCGCACCCTTCCATCTCTTTCTTCCAAACATAAAAACCCATATCATTTCTGTTTCGAGCTTCCTTTTACCTATGAATACATCATCGATTCCATCACAATAAAACTGTTGGAAATTGATTTAAAGACCTTTTAGTTGCCTCGGCTTTATTGAATTGCCATTTCATTGAGATATACTATGCTTGCTGCCTGTCACTCTCCGATGCACTTAAAAGCTTTTTCTCCTTTGTCGGGTACTATTCATAGAAAAGTTTTTCGTTCCTTTCTTCGACGACGAACCATATGGGTAATAGTGTCTCTAGTAACTTATATTAAAGTGTCTTTGTGTTGGTTGGACTAATTCATCTAAAAGCATAGATGAATTAGTTCTCCTATCAGAGAGGGAAGAGGACTAGCTGTAATTTTATCGACCAAAGAAAGTTGGAACGTTTTGTTGGATGATTAGTTTGAGGGAAAAGTTTTGTATATGTGTCAAAATATAATTAGAATTTTAACTTAAAGGGAAGGATTTTTTGCTATAAAGAGGACACTGTATGTGGGACAATATTTGGAATTTATAAATCGTTTAAAACTTGTTAATCTTCCAACACTAGAACGAAGACGTTTAATGCTAAGATCTATATTTTTAATAAAACTTTTACGCGGTCAAATTGACTCGAAATTTTTAATCGGTGAAATCAAGTTTAATGTACCTGCACGTCTTACTCGTAATTATATACCGCTTTATCTTCCTTTAGTGAGATCTAATTATGAGTTATGTATAATCGCATCTCTTTATCTGATCCAATACATGTAATAAAAAATTCTATTCTACGTTTAGAACTGTAGACTGCAAGCAGTTGCCAGATGTTTATGTTTGTCCTTATTGTTCTGTTGAATTAACTTTAACTTGTGGAGGTGGCCCTCTCGGTCGGCAGGGGCGGGTAAGAGTGGCGTGGGAACGATCGAAAAAAAAATTAAAATGCGAATACATATTTTCGAATCAATTTAAAAAAATCATACTTTTACACTTTTTGCCTACATTTAGGCTCTTTAGTAATACCTGAAAACTGTAGCATATCATTGAGGCAAAAATTCTTATTTAAATAGTTTTAATGAAATCCCCACATTACCTACTCATGTAGGAATTTTAAAGTTGAATTATGTCCAGAAAATTGCCTACTTTAAGGAGCCATTTTTAAAATCGGGAAAATTATTACATATTCTGAATGAGTTCTTTCATTTTCATTTTCAATTGCTATTGTCTATTTTAAAGGGCTGAATTAAACTCCGTGGAACTCTTGCATATCTTTGAGGCATTCATAGACATTTTATTGGTGTTGCATATTTTTAGGGGATATATTGAAATTCGTTAATGTGTTGCATATAACTGAGGCATTTATTGATTTTTCAATGATTATGGCCTGCTTTTAGGTGATCTATTCAAAATTTAAACAAATTATCAATTGACACTGAGGCATTCATTAAATTCCTATGGCTATTGCCTACAATTGGGGGTCACATTGAAATTCTGAGAACTGTTGCATATCATATAGGCGTGTAATTCTTTATTCGATTTTTTCTCCCTAGAATATGTATTAAGCATATAAATATTTTCTCAGTTCCCATAAGTATTTTGTATTTTAATAAATCATTAACATCCAGTTATATTTGTAAATATGTATGCATGTGCATATTATTTGCCATCTACAGTATAAATATTTAAAACAATGAGTCATTATCAGTTATTTATGTGCATAAATACAACAATGACCGACCGACCCCCATTGACCACCAGAAACAATAATCGCTCGAAAAAAAATTTAAAAATCACTAAAATTTAAGTTTTTGTAAAAAAATATATTTTTTGGGTCTACATATAGGCGTGGATTTTTTAAAATTTTTTTTTAGTGTTTACCTATAGGCGTGGAATTCTTAAAAATATTTTTTAATGTCTACCTATAGGCGTTGATTTTTTTAAAAATAACATAGTAGTCCTTGCCTTATACATATTTTGGTTTTGTTTGTCAAGGTATTTTGCACCATTATCCCAATACTGATAGAAATTTGACTAACGATGAAATCGATCAGTATGTAGATGACTTTACTTCTGTGGTTAATTCGGTCTCTGAATTTCATTCCGAAAAAAATGACTTGAAAAAAGACAATTTACAGTATCAGATAGGATAAAACAGTTATTCAAAATAAAATATAATTGGCAAAAGGAGCTTAAACGGGTTTACCGTATCTCCAATAACAGGCGCAGTCCGGAATATCTGAGATTATCGAAACAGATCCAATTATTAAGTATAATGATAAAAAGACAGGTAGAACTTGAGCAAGTTTCGAATTTCCAAGATAAATTAAAACATATTAAGCCGGGGCCAAAGGCGCATAAGGAAGTTTTTAAGATTATTGGTCATCAAAGATGATTCTGAATGTCTTACGCTTTTAAAATCATTTTTATAACATTTATAATAACGCTGCTATCCTTCCTTCTGTAAGTGAAGATTTTGTAAACGGGTATATTGCAAACGTTCCACAGAACTGTCACGTATTTTCCAGTGATTCAGATCCTAGAAATCAAACAGGATGTGTAAATTTAACAAATTTAAATGAAATTCTGGCTATTGCTAACACTATTAAAAATAAGAAATCTTCCGGACTTGACAAACTTTCTAATTTCACAATTCTTAAGCTTCCAACAAATGCCTTTGAATTTCTTACCATTATCTTTAATAACTGCATTTCAAACGGCTATTTCCCAGGATCTTGGAAAGTCTCTAAAATTGTTCCCATAAAGAAAAACCCTATAATGACGACATATCTAATTTTAGACCTATATCCTGGTTATCTAACATTGGTAAACTTTTTTGAAATGATTGTACGTATTAAAATGGATGTAGGAGTCACTTTACCGTATATACCTAATTCACAGCTCGGGTTTCAAAAAGGACATTCCACAGTTGATGCAATGACTAAATTCACAAATGATATCGTTCTGAACCTTCGAGAAAAGAAGTGTACCGTAGCAATTTCCCTATATGTAGAGAAGGCCTTTGATCATGCATCCCATTATGGAATATTGACCAAAATTATAAGAATTGGATTCAGCCCCGAGATTATTAAATGATTTAAGAGCTTCGTAACAAACAGAAAATTTTGCGTTCTATATAAAAACCAGGTGTCAATTGGTTATAGGCCCAGGCGGGCTATGAAAAAAATTCTGTGTGATTTTAGGAAATAATTGGAAAATCCCCGAAAATCGTGTGAAATCAAGAGAAGAAATTGGACGATGGCAATTATGCTACATGGATCATTTAGATAAAAAGTGGCCTAGTCCATATGGATTTGTAGAGAATCACATGTGGAAGAGAGATAAAACCCGAAGGCGCAGGAGCAGCAGTTTTTGAAATCAAGGATGAGAAGGCGTTGGCATTGATATTGCTTTATTTGAAGGCAAATCAAATTCATCATGTAAAGGATTGCAAAACGGCGGAGCGGGCGTGGTTGAAGTTGAAAGAGACGCATCAACCAAAGGGTCCTGCAAGGAAGATAATGTTGTTCAAGAAACTCCTGTCAATGAAGCTGCAAGTCGGAGGTAAGATGGCGGATCATCTAAATGAATTTAGTACAAATTGTGAGAATCTGAATGAAGTTGAGATACAGAAAGGCAGATAAGAAGGAATTTGTCAAGAAATGATGTAACTGTGGTCAGGCAGGATATTTTGCAGCTAAGTGTACGGAACCAAAGAAAGATGAAAGAAGTTCCTGACTTATGACACGGTTAATGGGAGCCAATAACAATAGCAAAAAGGAGAATATTGATGAAAATAATTGGTGCATTGATAGTGGAGCGACTAGTCATTTTTGCTGTGTGCGTGAGTTATTTAAAACATATAAAGAATGTGAAGAAGTTGTTGCCGAACAATACAAATGTAAAAGCTTTGGGTCGTGGAGACATATTTCTAGGATAAATAAACGTCCTGCACGTTACGTCCATCCCTCATAATTTTATATCTCTGTGTAAAGCAGCAGACAATGACGCAAGAGTAATTTTTGAGAGGAATTCAGTCAAGATTTGGGATGGCCAGCACAAGTGTGTAATAACCGAGTTTAAGAAGAATGGTTTGTACATGTATAAAGGCACACGGAGAACACAAAGTAGGTGTTATAGTGTTTCAAGAGCTAAAGAGGAGGCAATAAAATAGCATAATCGATATGACCATGATAATTTTAACTGCTTGAAGGAAATAAAAAATAATAAGACGGTACGTGGAATTAATATAAAGGAAATGAGTGGCCCGATTGAATGTATAACGTAAGCAAAAGGGAATATCTGTGTGAAATCCTTTCCTCATGGTTCTCAAGAATTGAGAAATGAATGGTCAAGTCAAGATGTTGAGACGAGTGATTTTGAGTCAGTAAATTTTTCTCAAGAAGGAGAAGAAAATATGGTAAATGGAGATGAATTAGAGTTTACTTCGGGACAAAGCGATCCCATGGAAAATGGGAAATTCAACATGCAAACAAAAGTGAAATCGAGCCGTTAAGAAAGAGGCCAGGAAGACCTCGAATTGTACTTGATGGAGCTAAAGGAATGCAAAGAAAGCTGTACAATGAACTAAATGCAGTAGGAATGTGTGGTGTTGAAACATCAGAAAAGTGAGAAACAGGCATCTATGAAGACGGAATGCGATTCTGTGATGAAAAGCGATACTTGGCACTTAGGATGCAAATGGAGTAACAAAAGAAGCTGTCTATATTGAAA
Organism: Musca vetustissima; assembly: GCF_032173495.1. NCBI lineage: Eukaryota > Metazoa > Arthropoda > Insecta > Diptera > Muscidae > Musca > Musca vetustissima. Next base: position 37,963 of record NW_026873134.1, on the reverse strand, counting down.
AGATGTCTGAATTCCAATTCCCTCAAAAGGGATCTATGGTAAAAATAACGGCAATGAAGGTGTACAATGCGTTGTGAAAAAGCCTACATATATTTGAAGTAATGTAATGATAAATTAGTTTATGAAAGTAAAATTGTGTTGAGAAGATAAAAAGAAAAGATAGAAAGACCTGAAAATTGTCAATAGTGGATTTCTTAAAAATATTTTTTTAGTGTCTACATATAGGCGTGGATTAAAAATATTTTTTAGTGTCTACCTATAGGCGTGGATTAAAAATATTTTGTAGTGTCTACCTATAGGCGTGGATTAAAAATATTTTGTAGTGTCTACCTATAGGCATGTATTTAAAAAAATAGAGTCTGCAAGTAGGCGGATTTTTTAAAATTATTTTATCTGAGGTTTTCAAGTTCACAGGCGTTTTTCTATCACATTGAAAATTTATTTTTCATTTTTCCTCGAGTGTAAATTTCCAACCCAAACAAAATTAATTACATTATATCATTGTTGCAAAATATTATGATTTTTTTGTTTTTAATTAATGTTGTTGTTATTGTTTCTCAATTTATTAATACAAAATAAGCCGACCATATTATTAAGGGTGAGGAGGTGGTCACTGTGCGCGCCAAGGATCACGCAGCAGCAAAATGTGCACCCAAATGAAAAATTATTAACTCAGGATATCGATAAATAAAAGCCAGTCGTTTAACTGGCACTAATTACCATTTAATTAACAGCAAATTTAATGAATAATATTTTTGGTGTCTACGTATGTATGGGTGTGCATGTGTGTGTGGTGCAAACATGAAATAATTTACGCAGACGGAAATTATTAATTTGTTGTTTCTGCTTCAATTGAATTAAAAAAAAAAAATAAACAGGGAATTATTTTTTTTTTTAATTTTGGGGGCAAAGTTTACAGAATCTCAGATTTTAGGTTTAAAAATCCATACCTTCTCAGGGCATAGATAATATAAAGAATTCAGGATCTCCAAGGGAACTTCTTCCATGAACCAAATATATTTTGTCAATTGTATGTGTTACCCTTCCATCCTCCTCCCCTTTGATTATATACAAATAATCCTTATTTATCACACACACATACAACTATTTAAATTACACACTCACACACAATTATAAACTTGTATTGAATAATTAAAACTATTTGTCATACGGAAATTTATGGGAAAACATAACTTTTTCGAAAAACAAATAAATACCACTCATGTTTAACAAATTATTGTTAGTTTATTATATTAAATATATAATTAATAATTATTTATTTTTATGTATTCACAACAGAATTATTGGACAGACATTATGAAATTAAAATATTCAACAGTGAATTTAAGTGAATTAAAAATTTAATTACATTAAAAATAGATTTAAATCTGAAAACCCTGTCTAATTGGGCTTGCGCCAAAGGTCTTGGTGTAAACCCCACTAAAACAGAACTGGTGCTCTTCACTGGGAAACGTAGGCAGGATTGTCTGGGAGGAGTGTCTTTAACACTTTCTGAAAAAGCAAAATACCTTTGCACCATCCTTGACCGCAAACTAACGTGGAATAGGAATGTTGAGGAACGCTCTAAGAAAGGACTGCTGGCACTCTACTCATGAATTAATACCCGAAATTATACACTGGCTGTATACGGCGATCGTCTTACCCATTCTTACTTATGGTTGTCTTGTTTGGTGGCAGGAGGTTAATAAAAAGATGCTGCTGACAAAATCGAGTTTAGTACAGCGATTGGCTTCAATTCTGATCACCGGAGCGTTTAGACGTACAGAACAGGCAGCCTTGAACGCAATTTTAAATCTCCAACCTTTGGACATTCTGATTAAATTTCACGCGGCCAGGGGAGCCCTGAGGATCCGGGAAAGGGATGCCTTGAAATCGCTGAACTATGATTATACCAGCATCCTAAACATAACGCCAGGTTGTGACCTCTTTAGGGGGAATAGTCATATTAGTGACTATGTTCCCTCTCATAGGGACTTTAATGACATCAAAGTTGAGTTTCCAAGTAGGGAATCCTGGACTATTGGCTCCTTACCTCTGGCAGGTCTGTCATTCTTTACAGACGGGTCATAGATGGAGGAAGGCACTGGCGCACTGACCGCTTTGAATGATATACGACAGATAGTTGGTTTATGTTGGGTTCCAGGACATAGCGACATTGAAGGGAATGAGATAGCCGACGAGCTTGCTGGAGTGGGTTCACAGTCGTCCAATCTTCCGATTGAGTGATTTGTTAAACCTCCCATCGGCTATTTCATTGGCAGAATCCCTGCGTTCTACTGCGAGGTAGTCGGCAACAGATGGATAAGAGAACCTGCTTGCAGAATCTCAAAATCTATCTGGCCTGTCATATTAGTGACTATGCTCCCTCTCATAGGGGCTTTAATGACATCAAAGTTGAGTTTCCAAGTAGGGAATCCTGGACTATTGGCTCCTTACCTCTGCCAGGTCTGTCATTCTTTACAGACGGGTCATAGATGGAGGAAGGCGCAGGCGTTTACTGTAGGGAATAAGGAACATATAACTCATAAAAACTCAACAATCTCTGTAGCGTTTTTCAAGCAGAGATTCTTGCAATCACGAAAGCGGCGAGATAGTGAAATCACTTAATGCCGACATTACGGAAGTGGTGACTACATATGTCAGGCGGCCTTAAAAGCGGTGAAGTCGCGTACTATAAACTCAAAAGCAGTTCATGATTGCAATTCCGCTTTGAATGATATACGACAGATAGTTGGTTTATGTTGGGTTCCAGGACATAGCGACATTGAAGGGAATGATATAGCCGACGAGCTCGCTCGAGTGGGCTCACAGTCGTCCAATCTTCCGATTGAGAGATCTGTGAAACCTCCCATCGGCTATTTCATTGGCAAAATCCGTGCGTTCTACTGCGAGGTAGTCGGCAACAGATGGATAAGAGAACGTGCTTGCAGAATCTCAAAATCTATCTGGCATGTCATATTACTGACTATGTTCCCTCTCATAGGGACTTTAATGACATCCAAGTTGAGTTTCCAAGTAGAGAATTCTGGACTATTACCTCCTTATCTCTGCCAGGTCTGTCATTCTTCGCAGACGGGTCATAGATGGAGGAAGGCACTGGCGCACTGTCCGCTTTGAATGTTATACGACAGATAGTTTATGTTGGGTTCCAGGACATAGCGACATTGAAGGGAATGAGATAGCCGACGAGCTTGTTCGAGTGGGCTCACAGTCGTCCCATCTTTCGATTGAGAGATCTGTGAAACCTCCCATCGTTTATTTCATTGGCAAAATTCGTGTGTTCTACTGCGACGTAGTCAGCAACAGATGGATAAGAGAACCTGCTTGCAGAATCTCAAAATCTATCTGGCCTGTCATATTAGTGACTATGTTCCCTCTCATAGGGACTTTAATGACATCAAGGTTGAGTTTCCAAGTAGGGAATCCTGGACTATGGGCTCCTTACCTCTGCCAGGTCTGTCATTCTTTACAGACGGGTCATAGATGGAGGAAGGCACTGGCGCACTGTCCGCTTTGAATGATATACGACAGATAGTTTATGTTGGATTCCAGGACATATCGACATTGAAGGGAATGAGATAGCCGACGAGCTTGCTCGAGTGGGCTCACAGTCGTCCAATCTGTGTAACCTCCCATCGGCTACTTCATTGGCAGAATCCGTGAGTTCTACTGCGAGGTTGTCGGCAACAGATGGATACGAGAACCTACTTGCAGAATCTCAAAATCTATCTGGCCTGAATAAGAGGGAGATCAAAATAGTTGTGGGAATCATAACAGGTCACTGCAAGATTAGATCTCTCACTTCGAAGTGGGACAAAGAAGAACTGGAAACAATTGAACACATCCTCTGTAAATTCCATCGCGGATTAGCAGAAGACATAAACAGTTTGGAAGACATGAAATTGATAACCTAGTCTTCTTGTTCAAAATAGACCCAAACCAGATTCTAGGCTTTTTCAAAAATTTTACATGGCTAAAATAACCTTGCTCCTCTTTACGGTTGTTATAACAACCGTACATCCCTAACCTAACCTAAAGTTGAAGTACTTTAAAAATAATTTTAAAAATCCACGCCTATAGGTAGACTCCTAAAAATGATTTTAAAAAATCCAGGCCTATACGTAGTCTTCAAAAAATAATTAAAAAAATAATAAAAATAAAATAATAAAAAAAAACATCCACGCCTATAGGTAGACTCTGAAAAATAATTTTAAAAAATTCACGCCTATATATAGACTTTTGAAAATAATTTTAAAAAATTCACGCCTTTATATAGACTTTTGAAAATAATTTTAAAAAATCCACGCCTATAGGTCCTTCCTTCCTTAGCTGGCTTGTTACAGAACGGTTGCTCCATAAGCCGAGCTTAAAAAAGATTTCCAAGCGCGTCGGTCTTGTGCGCATCTCCTATAATGTGAAAGACCACGTTTCAGGATGTTGTTTTCTACTTGGCCTTTCCATCTGATTCGTGGCCTTCCCCTTCTACGGGAACCATCAGTAGGTTTGCTTTTATATGCTTTTTGAGCTGGGGCATTCTCATTCATTCACTCAACGACTGACTATGTCGATGTCCGCGAATGAATTGTAAAGCTAGTTCTTCTTTTGACGCCGAAACTCACCGGATCGGCCCGTAGATCTTTCGGAGAATTTTTCTTTGAAACACCCTACGCCAATAGCTAGACACTAAAAAATATATTCTTTTAAATCTACGCCTATACCAACCAAGCGTAAATAGTTACTCCTCGTGCCATTACATCCCTCTTTTGTAGTAAACTGACTTACTGCTATCATTATCCTATTGTAATTTATTCAAGGATCTTTTTTGTGTACGTCTATGTACTTCCTGACAAACAAACATAAAATTTACAACGATCAATTACATGGAACTTTGAATAATTTCAACAAATTATTCCCAAATGTTTTTTTTGTGATCTGTGCCTTTTCTTTATTTTCCACTTCTTTAATCCATTATACCCCTTGCTGTTTACTGGGTGTTTATGTCGTCCCACCTCCTGGAAATTTACCAAATTTTCGTATTTGCACTTCATTTGTTAATGAAATGTTGAAGTTTTTGTTGATAATGGTGTCAATACTGTTCCCCTTCCTGCTGTTACTAAGACTGCTTCCACTGATAAATTACGTAACAAATAATTTGATGATGGCAATGTTGTTGTTGCTGTTGTTTGTCCAAGGAACATCTTTTACATAACCACCACCTCCACCAACCATCCTTCGCCTGCCTCTGCCATTATTTATTTTCCTGTCTCTTGCACTTAATTCAGTTAATCATGTGCATACTTCCGCACCCTGATCCCTGAGACTCACACTCCATCCCTGAATTTTTTCCCTGGTAATTTTCCATTTAATGATATTTAAAGCTACAACCCATAGAGCAGGACAAAGCAAGGAGGAGGTGGTGGAGAAGCAGTGAGACAACTATGTTAATTAATAGCAAATTATTTAGAAAAATTCCCTAAAGTATAACTTGTCAACGGGATACCATCAGAGGAAGGGGGACAGGGGATGGTGGGGGACACCACAAGAGAAATATGCCAACATCCACACAGGAATTTATACGAAGTCAAGCTGAAAGAAAAAAAAAACAACAACAAAACACAAAAGAAATGACACTAATAATGGTAATAAATTGGCACACTCCCATATTGTCCAGATAACAACAGTAACACCAACAGCAGCTAATACCCAAGGTAAAATGCCCTGCTGGTTCGCCAGCGTGGAAATTTATGAACTGCATTCTTTGAAGGTGATATCGGATACATTTTTCGATAATTATTTTCGCTTATTTAATTTTCAAAGAGGGATGAGAAAAAATTTTTGGCGGAATTTTTTGAAATTATTTTTAAGGTTCTACTTCTAGGCGTGGATTTTTTTAGAAATTTTATACAAATATTTTTCGTCACACAATAAACGTGGATTCTTTACAAATATTTTAGGCTTGGATTTTTGTAAATTAAGAATATTTTTTCATGGTCAACTTTCAGGGCTTTTTAAAATATATTCTTCCATAGTCTACGGCGTGGATTTTATAAAAATATTTTTCCGTGGTCTAATTTTAGGCGTGGATCCTTGTAGAATATATTTTAGAGTCCCGTAATAGGATTTTTAATTAATTCAATAGGCGTGGATTTTTTTTAAATATATTTTTCCATAGTCTACTTTTAGGCGTGGATTTTTAAAAAACATTTTTCATTGTCTACTTTTAGGAGAGGATCTTTTTTAAAAATAGTTTTTAGGGTCTTCCTAAAGGCTTAGATTTTTTTAAAAATAGTTTTAGGGCCTTTTTTAAAAAAACATTTTTCAGGGTCTACCTTTAGGCGTGGATTTTTTAAAAATAATTTTCAGGGTCTACCTTTAGGCGTGGATTTTTTAAAAATAATTTTCAGGGTCTACCTTTAGGCGTGGATTTTTTAAAAATAATTTTCAGGTCTGCCTTTAGGCGTGGATTTTTTAAAAATAATTTTCAGAGTCTACCTTTAGGCGTGGATTTTTTAAAAATAATTTTCAGAGTCTACCTTTAGGCGTGGATTTTTTAAAAATAATTTTCAGAGTCTACCTTTAGGCGTGGATTTTTTTAAAAGTAATTTTCAGAGTCTACCTTTAGGCGTGGATTTTTTTTAAAATATTTTTTTCTAGGGCAACAAAAAACCAAAATTTGTCTCCCTATCAATAATTTCCCTAGATATAAAATTAAGTTTTCAAAAATGTTCCTGATATGTTATTTTCTCCATTTAAGTTAATTCACTTCTTTCCAATTTGTGATAGTTTTTATATAAAACATACACAATTTTCCTTCTATTATTATAGTCATGGCTCAAATGAATGTGTGTGTGTGTTTTTCTTTTTTGTGTGTGGATTCAAGTAATTTGAAAACTAAAAGTTTTCGCTTTTTAGTTTAAATTGTTTTTCAAACTCAAATTTTCCTTAGTTATGGAAGCTAAAACAACAGCAACAACTACAACCCGAACAGTATGTAATGCCTTTCGCTAAATCTGTTCCCTTTATAGAACAACGAAAAAAATCGGAACATGAAAATCGTTCTCCCTCCCTTCATTCACCCGCACTTCCAGATAGAAAACTTTTCACAGCAGCAGTATCCTCTTCACTTTTCTCATCAAACACAAACAGGCAACTTAACATTGTTCATGTTGTTGTTGTTGTCGGAACGCAAACACGAACCAGTAGCAACAACAACTACAACTCCAACAACATTAAAACTAGAAGCCAAGTTCCATAAAAAATTTACTCATGTACGAATTCTTTGGAACAATTTTATTTATAAATTCATCACATTTTGCCAAGAGAAAGAATGGCATTGCATACAAAAAAAGTAAAACTGAATTTCATATTTTTGGATTCATGACTCGAAAAAAAAACACATTTGAAAAAAACATATGAATGTGTTTCCACCATCAGCAGCAGCAACAGCTCTAGAATCCATCCTAAATCAGACTTCCAGACACATGAATATAGTACCCTGGCTGGCTGTCTGAGCTCCGCTTCGGTTTTTCTACATTGCGGGCGGCAATAATGGAAAAATAATTTGAAAGTTATGCCATCAAGTTTTTCCCTCTACGCTTTTGTGGTTTTCGTTTAATTTCTTTCGAATGGGATTTAAAATTAAATTGATATGCTAGTGATGATGGAGAGGGAGGGGTAAAAAATATGATTTGTTTTATATTTTGCGGTTAAATGGTATTTTGTATTGTGATACTGTGAATATTTATGGCGATAGTGAAAAGAATTTGAATTTCAAATAACTTAGTGACATAATTATTTTCAAGCAATCGATTTGACCTGAAATTTGTACGGAAATAATGGAGATTAAAAAAAAACTGAAGAAATATTTTTTAAAAAATCCACGACTATTAAGGATGCCTTAAAAAATAGGTTTAAAAAATCCAAGCCCATTGTGAGTCTTCCTAAAAACATTTTTAAAAATCCACGTCTAATGTGGGACTATCTAAAATATTGTGGAGCTATCGAACCTATTTTTAAATAAAAAAATCAAAGTCTAAGTGTAGACCTTGAAAAAATTATTAATAAAAAATCATGCCTAAAGGTAAACTCTAAAAAAGAGGTAGACTTTGAAATAATAAGGAAAGTCGTAAAGTCGGACTGGACCGACTATATGATACCCTTCACCACTTTGAGTATATTCTACATATGTATCCTAATAGACGTCGCATTTTCAAAGGAACATTACTATGAAATTGAATTAACTTACATATGCGATTTTTATCTACACCGACTAATATCAATTCCAACACATGCCACTCTGCAACCTATTCCATACTTTGTAAATCGATTTAAAGCAAACTTTCCACACCCTATTTGGTATGCTTCACTGTTTAAATTTTAATCTCAATCCGACACCCATTGATTATTTGGTGTACAATGCTATGATATATCTAAAACTGAACCGATTTCAAGGAAACTTGCCAGATATTAATTTTTATTAATTTCAGTACGTTTTGTCAATCGGCCTAGTTATGTAATATGTAAATCTGAACCAATTTTAAGAAAACTTGACACACGAAAGGTTATAGTAACATCAGTACATTGTACAGTATTGTGTGCCGGTCGGCCAATCTTATATATGGGAGCTATATCTAAATCTAGACCGATTTTCAGGAAACTTAACACACAGCATTCTAGACCTAATTCATTACGCTATGCCAAATATCGTGCAAATCGAAAGATATAGGGACTTTGGTGCCCCATTTACCTTAAATCTGACGAAACTATATATGGGAGATATATATATAAATCTGAACCGATTTTCACGAAACTTGGCACACAAATTTCGTGCAAATCGAAAGAGCCCATTTACCTTAGATCGGACGGAAATGTATATGGGAGCTATATAAAAATCTAACTCGATTTTCTCGAAACTTAGCAGACATCATTCTAGGCTCAGTTCAGTACGTTATGCCAAATTTCGTGCAAATCGAAAGATGTATACAGACTTTGGTGCTCCATTTACCTTTTATCGGACGGAAATATATATGGGAGCTATATAAAAATCTGACTCGATTTTCTCGAAACTGGGCATACGTCGTTCTGGACCTAACTCAGTACGCTATGCCAAATTTCGTGCAAATCGAAGGATATATAAGGACCATTTACCTTAGATCGGACGGAAATGTATATGGGAGCTATATAAAAATCTGACTCGATTTTCTCGAAACTTAGCAGACATCATTCTAGGCTCAGTTCAGTACGTTATGCCAAATTTCGTGCAAATCGAATGATGTATAGGGATTTTACCTTAGATCGGACGGAAATATGTATAGTAGCTATATTAAAATCTGACTCGATTTTCTCGAAACTGGGCATACGTCATTCTGGACCTAATTCAGTACGCTATGCCAAATTTCGTGCAAATCGGGAGATATATAGGAACTTTGGTGCCGCATTTACCTTAGATCGGACAAAAATATATATGGGAGCTATATAAAAATCTGAACCGATTTTCACGAAACTTAGCACACATCATTCTGGACCTAATTCAGTACTCTATGTCAAATTTCGTGCAAATCGAAAGATATATACGGACTTTGGTGCACCATTTACTTTAAATCGGACGAAACTATATATGGGAGCTATACCTGAATCTGAACCGATTTTCTCGAAACTGGGCAAACGTCATTCTGGACCTAATTCAGTACTCTATGCTAAATTTCGTGCAAATCGAAAGATATATACGCACTTTGGTGCACCATTTACTTTAAATCGGACAAAACTATATATGGGAGCTATACCTAAATCTGAACCGATTTTCGCGAAACTTAGCACACATCATTCTGGACCTAATTCAGTACTCTATGCCAAATTTCGTGCAAATCGAAAGATATATAGGAACTTTGGTCCCCCATTTACCTTAAATCGGACGAAAATATGTATGAGAGCTATACCTAAATCGCAACCGATTTTCTTGAATTTCAATATGGTTTGTCCTTGGGCCAAATAAGTGACTTGTGCCAAATATTATCCAAATCGGATCATAAATGCGAGTTGCACCCTCTTGCCCGATTAGAGGTCAACAGGACCTGTTCCTTACACTGACATATTTTCCGAATATTACTAATATTCAGTATAGTTATTCTAATTACTTTTCCATATTCCCTTCACCATGGGTTGTGTTGTAATGTTCGGCTTATATTGTGGCCTATAGAACGACTCGAAAAAAACACAAAAAATTAAGATTTCATCCCAAAATTATTATCGGATCATCACCGAAAATTATCGGCGTTGTTCTTGACCATACCTAGATCGTCATGGAAAATTTTAAAGCGATCAGCGCCATATTTCCGTATTCTAGTCTGGTAATGGGTTACTAAATAATATCTGAATACCTAAGAACCTGTAAATATTTAAGTGTAACTCCCACATCCGAGTACATTCGACAATGTAATTGGTATCAATTTAAAGGTCAACAACTCCTCTTGGATATACTATCAACTTCTCGGGTCAATGTCCTTCAGGGGTAAATCTATCTATACGCTATAGAATACAAATTTTGAAATTTTTCACAAAAAAGTCAGGGTCCATTTGACCCGCTAAATATTGACCGTTCTTTATCAAAACAGGCATGCTTATTCTTTGGTCCTATCCCCTTCGAGATGTTTGGGTTATAATTGCGGCCTCTGGAGCGACCAGAAAACCCGACAAAAATTAAGTATTTGGTCCATTTCATCCTCGGAATATTAATCGATCTTTAACAAAAACAATAGGGGTCGTCATTGGGCCGAACCCATCCTACATGCAAAATTTCGTAAAGATTGGTCCATAACTGTGGCCGGTATCGTGTTTACAAATTATAATAGATCGACTCAGCTAGTCGAGACATTTCGCGGCGTTACAAACTTTTGGGGCTGCACAAAGCTATAATAATAAAATCCACGCCTATAGGTAAACACTAAAAAATATTTCTTAAAAATCTACGCCTATGTGTAGACCCTGAAATATATTCAAATAAACCTAGAGGTAGATCCTGAAAACATTTTGTACAAAATGTACTTTTGAAAAACTATTTTTAACAAATCCATGACAAAAGATAAATCCTGAAAAAATATTTTTAAAAAATTCACCCCTAAAGGTAGAAAAAATATATCTTAAAAAAATCCTGGACTGAAGGAAAGACCTTAAATATATTTTTTAATAATTCATTCCTTCGGAAAGGTCTTAAAAATAGGTTTAAAAAATCCAAGCCTTATGTAAGACCTTAAAAATATTTTTTTAAGTTATCCATATATGTAAATATTTTTTTTGTTGTTTTATTTTTTTTATTTTCTCTTCATATCTCTGGCACACTCTCCAAAAACTTATTTAACTCGATTTCGTGTTGTGTTCAGTCAACACAAAAATGCCTTCAACGAAAAGTTTCGTTCAGTGTTTGTGTTTATTTTGAAACACTGCAAAATTCAGTTTCAGTTGACAAGGGTGGACGGACGGAGGGGCTATGTCGAGGATGCTCAACAGAAGCTAAAAATTTTTAGCATAACTTTCCACTAACAAAATAATGATGGGTGAGGGGTGTAAAAAAAATAAAACTATCAACATCACACAGTGATAGTCACATCACGACAGCATCACAACGAGCGACGATGATGCTGATGATGAAAAACTAAAGTGACTCGATTTTTCTGGCTTACAAGGCAATTGGAGTTGGAACTGCTGCCCCCACAAACTAGTAGTCGGAATGACTGTTTGGTTGGTTGTTCGCTCGAAGTTTTTGGGTGAAAACAGACAGCTATAATGCTGCTGGAGCAAAAGCTGTAAACTTATATAGCAACAGCAGCAACAACAACACTACCAACAAGTACGTGAATGTGGAAAAAAATCTCTCTGGATCTCATAGGAGCATATCAAAGTTAAATTAAATTGTATTTTAAATTAAAAACTTTATCGTTATGCTATCCCAGCATCACACCCTCCACGCACACACACATAGAGAGATACACACACATACGTTTGTGCATATATTTTTCAACACCCTCTGAATGGTAGACTCACGCATTTTGGCATTGCGTGTCTAGAATGTTGGTCGGAGTTCAGCTGACTGCCTGCCTCCATGCCGCGAAGGCTCCCTGTAAAAATTCAGTTTTGTATTGGTTTAACTTTTCGCTTGTTGCGAAACAGCTTTGCTTTTGAGTTGTTAAATAAACTTGTGGCCAACTGTGATACTCTTTTGGGGGAGGGAGATGTAAATTGCGAAATAGTTTTGTGGGTGATGATGATCAGCATCATTATAAGCCAGGACAAAATGGGGGAGGAGCAACATAATTATAAGTCAGATTTGTGGCAAACACAATTTCCATATTTTTTGACCACTGGCAGCAGCAGAGGCGTCTACTGTCAAGGGTGGGATCTACTTTCTACAAATGTTCATTTTATAAATTTAATATTTCAGTCAGGTGATCACTGTCCATGGCATACCTTCATGTCCCTCCTGGCCACTAAAGTCCTACTCCTCAGAGTTTGGCTTACATTACAGAATTTACTCCCATTCCATTGTCAAGGATCTGTTTTTTTTTTTTTTTTTGGAGTTCGGCTAATGTTGCCCAGGCTATTAAAGTTTTGGTTGTACTTGTTTTCGGGTTTTTTGTTGTTGTTTTTTTTTTGGGTTCTTCTTCGTTGCGGTTACTAAATACAAATTGCATTTGATGTCTGCTGCCGGGTTTCATCTCCATGACTTGTCGCCCAGCTAACTTTGCAGACAGTTTGAGTTGTTCTTCTGTTGCCATTATTATTATTTTAATATTTATTTTTGTTGTAGTTGTTGTTGTGTTTTTTGTGGAAATGTTTATTTTGTGTTCCACATAAACTTTTATTTTTGTTAAATTCATTTTTATTCATATTTAATGAAATCCACATTGGCAGCTGGATAAGCATTGCAATTAAAATGGTACAGGGTCTATCTATAGGCGTGGATTTTTTAACAATATTTTTAGGGTCTATTCAGAGGTGAATATTTTTTAAAATATTTTTAGGGTCTATTTGCTAAAAATAATTTTTCAGGGACTTTTATAAGCGAGAATTTTTTTAAAGCGTGCATTTTTTGGGGTGCATTTATAGGCGGGGATCTATTTGATAAAAAATATTTTCAAGACATCCACAAGGCGTGGATTTTTAAAAACAGGAGTGAATTTTTTAAGCAAAATAATTTTTTATTGGTCCCATAGTAGGCGTGGGTCTATTTATAGGCATGTATGTTTTAAAAATATTTTTTAGTGTCTACCTATAGGTTCGGAGTTTTATACCCTTCTCCACACTGTGGTAACAGGCAAAAGGAAACGGGATAGACACATCGTTCCTTTTGAGAATATGCATAGAAACATTTTCTAAGTCGATTTATGCCTTTGCGTCCGTCCGTCCGTCTGTCCATGTTAAATTGTAAGCAAAGTACAGGTCGCATTTATGATTCGAATTGGATGAAATTTGGCACAGCTCAGTTATTTGGCCCAAGGACGAACCCTATTGAAATTGGGAAAAATCGGTTCAGATTTAGATATAGCTCCCATATATATTTTCATCCGATTTTATGTAAATGGTGCACCAAAGTCCCTATAAATCTTTCAATTTGCACGAAATTTGGCATAACAGACTGAATTGAGCCTGGAATGGTATCTGCCAAGTTTCGTGAAAATCGGTTAAGATTTAGATATAGCTCCCATATATATTTTCGTCCGATTTAAGGTAAATGGTGCACCAAAGTCCCTAAATATTTTTCGATTTGGCCGAAATTTGGCACATCGTACTGAATTAGGTCCAGAATGATGTGTGCTAAGTTTCGTGAAAATTGGTTCAGATATAGATATAGCTCCCATATATGTTTTCCTCCGATTTAAGGTAAATAGTACACTAAAGTCCCTAAATATCTTCCAATTTGCACGAAATTTGGTATATCGTATTGAATTAAGCCTAGAATAATGTGTTTTAAGTTTCGGGTCAGATTTAGATATAGCTCTCATATATATTTTCGTCCGATTTAAGGTAAATGGGCTACCAAAGTCCCCATATATATTTCGAATTGCACGAAATTTGGCATAGGGTACTGAATTAGGTCCAGACTTTGGTAGCTCCAATATATTTTTTCGTCTGATTTTAGCAAATGTTCTTCCTGCAACCTTTGCTAAATTTAACATGAGTATGGTCCTTCGAGAGGACATTGACATGTAATTGTAAGGATACATATGTATAATATACTCAAAGTGGTGAAGGGTATCATATAGTCGGCCCAGTCCGACTTTACTACTTTCCTTACTGGTTTTATTATTTCCTTTTATCCTCCGGGCCAAGCATTTCAGGTCACTGGGATATCAGAACAACAAATTTTTTCACAAAATATATTAACACACAAAAATCCTGATAAAACACAACAACGACAACAAAATCAACAATACCCCTCTACCAGAGGTAATCAAAAACGCCTTTACATGCCTTCATATGGTGGGTGGGTGAATCGATTCGCCATGAATATAAGTCGCCGTTGAAAATATAATAAACAAGGTTTTAATGTCGTGTTCGACAAACATACAACCCAGCAGTTCGGGTCAGGTCAATAAGGCCAAACTCTCTGTATTCATTAAATTTAAATACAAATTAATACCAACATAAAAAAATTAAGAGGAGGTCATAGGTGAGAGCCATTGGCGCTACAAGATTTATAATGGGAATTGAATTGTCCGGAATTGTTTATAATATCAATTGGGAGTACATAATAGATCTATAATGTTGCCGAATTTATTCTCCAGAATGTAAAAAATTCACATTTTTTAATTTTTTTTTACCAAAATATCCCCATCTGTGTACTGCTTCCAAAATGCCAACCAGACCTGTCCCACTACTCCAGAGAATTTTGTATTTTTTTTTGTCCTTTTACAAAATGGTTATTAACATGGCCAGGATGACAACATCATAGAGTACAACAAGCACACAACCAACAACAACAAAATACCATCACACCCACAATTGATATTTGTTGTAATAGTTTAAAAGGTGAACAACAAAAAGGCGGCATAATGAAGTTGCCATCCAGCCACCTAGGCAGCCAACCATTGAGCCAGCCAATGAAGCGTAAATGTCCTCTCGTACATTTATTCGCATGAATGTGACCCAATAACAACATCACCAGCAACAACAACAACATAAGCGATGTGAATATAATTTCGTAAAAATAAAAAGCAGAAAAAAATTAAATTGAAAGCGTCGTGGCAAACAAATAAAATGTTGGATATACTTTTTTGTTGGCCCAGATTAAAATGGTCACATAGCCTCCTAGCCTGGGATGTAGTTGGTGGGACATGACACAATTCTGTGATATCCTTATTTAATTGAGTCGGAATTTATATGGTCACATATATGCACTATATATATCGACTTCAGTGGTATCAGTTGGCAAAAGGATTTGATTATAATTTAACTGGGATCTTTTGTGAAAAATACAGTTTTTGATTTTATGGGAATCGTATTAAATGGAGAGAACTACGTGCGGATTATTAATTAGGCCAAAACAGAAAACAATAAAAAAATATTAGACTAGGATACTAAAATTAAAATAATATATTTAGGATAAATATTTCGATATTTTTGTTTTTAATATCAAAGTTTTGTGAAAAATTATTTTTAAAAATCTAGGGCTATAGGTGGACCCTGAAAAAATATGTTTAAAAAATCCACGCCTTGGTAGACCTTTTAATAAATCCACGCTAATGTCTGGGCTACGATAAAATATTTTTAAAGAATCCACGGATATAAAATTATTTTTAGAAGATCTGCGTCTATAAGTAGCCTTCATAAAAATATCTTTATAAATTCCTCACCTCCTATGGGAGCTTAAAAGTAGGACTTTAAAAAAAAAATATTTTTTTAAAAAATTCACGACTACTTTTAGGTCCTCCAAAATATGTTTAAACCAGTGAGCGGAGCAGTATAGTCGGACGAGGCCGACCATACGATACCCTACTACCAACTACCACGGGACTCTAACTTTCTGTGGATTTTTATTCCGAGCCTAGGCAATATTTCGTAATATTTGCACCCTCTTGCCCTATTAGAGATCAACAGCTCTTTATTACACTGACATATTTTCCGAATAGTTCTAATATTCGGTACATGTCCATATTCCATTCCCCGTGGGTTGTGTTGTGATGTTCGTCTTATAATTGTGGCGTGTATATCGAAAATTTAGTTTTCGGTCTTCTTTATCCCAAAATTATTATCTGATAATCACCGAATATTATAGGCGTTGGCCTTGACCATAACTAGAACCTCATGGAACATTTCAAAGCTATCAGCGCTATATTTTCGCCCTCTAATGGGTTAGTAAATAATATATGAATACGTAAGCATATTTACGTGTAACTCCCACATCCGAATACATTCGACAATATAATTGGTATCGATTTAAAGGCCAACCATTCCTCTTGGATATACTATCAACTTCTCGGGTCTGTAATAAAAATTTTGTCATTTTTCACACAAATGTCAGGGTCCATTTGACCCGCTAAATATTGACCGATCTTTATCAAAACAGGCATGCTTATTCTTTGGCCCAATCCACTTCTCCATGTAAAAATTCGCCAAGATTGGTCCATAACTGTGGACTGTATCGTGTTTACAAATTATAATAGACAGGCGGACGGACGGACACACATGTGTAAATCGACTCAGCTAGTCGAGATATGACGATCGGTATACTTAAAGGTGGGTCTAGGACCAATATTTCGCGGCGTTACAAACTCCTGCGGCTGCACAAAGCTATAATACCCTGACAACATAGTTGTGCAGGGTATAAAAATTCACGAACAAATAAAAATATCTAGCCTTCAAAATATATTTTTAGAAAATTTCACCTCCTATGGGACCTTAATTTTTTTTTCAAAATTACATGATGCATTCTGTTGATCCCTATCGAACTAAACTTTTTGCAATAGGCTTGCCCCAATTAATGCAGAGCTGAACAAAATCCCATTCACCATGTTGTTCTTCGCAATAGGCTTCCCATAAACAAATTCCCGAATGACCTCAATTTATTTTGTATAAAAATACACTATTTTTGTTTGTTTACACAAATTGAAGTGGATATTTGAACTATAAATGAAATTATTCAAATTGTTTTAATCGGCTATTAGTGCTGTTGCAATGCGCAATACCAATACCACCTCTTCGAAAAATACACATTGAACAAAAAACTTGCAACAAATATTTGTTTGTTTGTTTATATATGGGGTATTTATATATATGAAATTATTTATTAATAAATAAATGTGTGTTTTTTCTTGTTTATTTACAGGTATGCACAGTTTCGTTATTATTACTGTATTTAATTGCCATTCGTCTGTGTAAAAAAGTTGGAAGGGTAAGTTGAAATAAAATGGGGAATGGAATTAAATGTGTACTAAAAATCCATATCTATAAATATGACGTAAAAAATCCACGCCTATATGTAGATCTTCCAAAATATTATTTGAAAAAACTCAAACCTAAAAGTAGGCATTTAAAAAAAAAATTATTTAAAAAAATCCTAAATTATATTAAATTCAGTACGTTTTGTCAATAGGCCTAGCTATAGATCTTTAGTGCACTATTTACATAAAATCGGGCGAAACTATATATGGGAGCTATATATAAATCTGAAGCGATCTTCACGAAACTTAGCACACATCATTCTAGACTTAATTCAGTACGCTATAACAAAATTCGTTCAAATCAAAATATTTGCAGGACTTTGGTGCACCATTTACCTAAAATCGGGCGAAACTATATATGGGAGCTATATACAAATCTGAAGGGATCTTCAGGAAACTTAGCACATATCATTCTAGACTCATTTCAGTACGCTGTGCAAAATTTCGTGCAAATCGAATGATTTTCAGGGACTTCGGTGCACCATTTACCTAAAATCGGGCGAAACTATATATGGGAGCTATATATAAATCTGAAGCGATCTTCACGAAACTTAGCACATATCATTCTAGGCCTAATTCATTGCGCTATGCCAAATTTCCTGCAAATCAAAATATATATAGGGACATTGGTGCACAATTTACCTAAAATCGGACGAAACTATATATGGGAGCTATATCTAAATCTGAACCGATTTTCACGAAACTTAGCACACATCATTCTAGACCTAATTCATTATGCTGTGCAAAATTTCGTGCAAATCGAAAGATATATAGGGACTTTGGTACACCATTTACATTAAATCGGACAAAAATATATATGGGAGATATATCTAAATCTGAACCGATTTTAACCAATTTCAATAGGGTTCGTCCTTGGGCCAAATAATTGACCTGTGCCAAATTTCATCCAATTCGGATGATAAATGTGACCTGTACTTTGTTTACAATTTAACATCAACAGATGTACAGACAGACGGACGGACATGCATTAATCGACTTAGAAAGTTTTTCTATGCATATTCTCAAAAGGAACCATGGGTCTATCTCGATTACTTTTGCCTGTTACAAACATATGCACAAAGACGTAATACCCTGTACCACAGTGTGGAGAAGGGTATAAAAATCCAAGCCTATTAGTAGACCTACAAAATTATATTTAAACCAGTGAGCGCGCCAAAATAGTCGGACGGACCGACCATACGATACCCTACACAACTAACACTTTTTTATTCCGAATCTGGGTAATATTTCGTGATAGTTGCACCCTCTTGCCCGACTAGAGGTCAACAGCACCTCATCCTTACACTGACATATATTCCGAATATTACCAATATTCAGTACTGCCCTTCTTATTACTAGTTCATATTCCCTACACCGTGGGTTGTATTGTGATATTCGGCTTATAATTGTAGCCTATAGATTCAATTGAAAAAAAAAAAACATAAAAAAATCATCACCGAAAATTATAAGTGTGTCCTTGACCATAACTGGAACCTCATGAAACATTTCAAAGCGATCACCGCTATATTTCCGCCCTCTAGTGTGGTAATGGTTTTTAAAATAATATCCGAATACGTAAGCACCTGTAAATATTTACGTGTAATTCCCACATCCGAGTACATACGACAATATAACTGGTATAAATTTAAAGGCCAACCACTTCTCTTTGATATACTTTCAACTTCTCGACTGTATGTCCTTCAGGAGTAAATATATACGCTATAGAATATAAAATTTGTCATTTATCACACAAAAGTCAGCGTCAACCGCTAAATATTGACCGATCTTTATTAAAACAGGCATGCTTATTCTAGGGCCCGATCCCCTTCTCCATGTAAAAATTCGAGATGTTCTGGAGCGACCAGAAAAACCGACAAAAATTAAGTATTTGCTCCATTTCATCCCCTAAATATTAACCGATCTTTAACAAAAACAATAGGGGTCTTCATTGGACCGACTCCTTCCTACATGCAAAATTTCGTGAAGATTGGTCCATAACTGTGGCTTGTATCGTGTTTACAAATTATAATTATATAACAGACGGACGGACACACATGTCTAGATCGACTCAGCTAGTCGAGATATGACCGGTACACCTAAAGGTGGGTCTAAGACCAATATTTCGCGGCGTTACAAGCTCTTGGGGCTGCACAAAGCTATAATACCCTGACAACATGGTTGTGTGGGTATAAAAATCCACGCCTATAAGTAGGCCTTCAAAACGATTAAAAAAACACGCCTCTAAGTAGGCCTTCAAAATATTTGTTTTTATTTTTTTTAATCTATGTGTATCCTTAGTGTGTGCGTGTGCGTATACATCTGCGTAAATCATTTGTCAATTGATTCTCAATAATTTTTCATTATTCAAATGATAATTAATCACTTATTTTATTTTCTAATTTGTCTAACAACAACAAATGTTCTTGTTGCTGTTATTATTGTTAATTAGACACATTTTTAATTTATGGACATCAATATTTATTGCCAATATTTGTGTTCTCACACTCTTCTCCCCATTCGATTTTCTTCTCTATCCGATTTTCGAATTAAAATATTTACGTTAATTGAATGTGTGTCAATATGTGTGTGTTTTTAGTTCAATTGTTATTGGGTGTGATGATGGGAGAGACTGACAGACAGACAGGCAGTTGTCAAGGCTATGATGAGTAGCCAATATTTTGTTTTAGAAAAAATAGAAATATTGCGTAGGCGGGTGTTCAGGTGTCCTTCAGGTGCCAATTTATGATGATGACAAATTATTATTGGCACCAAAAAAATATTCACAAGAAATATTAATTAGCAGTGATTTATTTATTTTTTTCGTGAGAGGGATTGGAATATTTTGTGAATTTTTTAAAAATATTTTTATGGGGACTTCATTAGGCCTGGATTTTTGAACAAATATTTTATGGAGGTATACTTTTAGGCATGTACTTTTACAGGCGTGGATTTTGTTAAAACATCTTTATAACCCAAAGAGCCTACTTATAGGCGTGGATTTTTAAAACCTACTTTTAAGAGCATACTTATAGGCGTGGATTTTTAAAAATATTTTTAAGGGTCTACATATTGGCGTGGATTTTTAAAAATATGTTTAAGGGTCTACTTATAGGCGTGGATTTATAAAACCTATTTTTAAGAGCATATTTATAGGCGTGGATTTATAAAACCTATTTTTAAGAGCCTACATATTGGCGTGGATTTTTAAAAATATGTTTAAGGGTCTACTTATAGGCGTGGATTTATAAAACCTATTTTTAAGAGCATATTTATAGGCGTGGATTTATAAAACCTATTTTTAAGAGCATATTTATAGGCGTGGATTTATAAAACCTATTTTTAAGAGCATATTTATAGGCGTGGATTTATAAAACCTATTTTTAAGAGCATATTTATAGGCGTGGATTTTTTTCATGAGAGGGATTGGAATATTTTGTGAATTTTTTTTAAAATATTTTTTGGGCGACTTCATTAGGTTTGGATTATTGAAAACATATTTAATGGAAGACTACTTTTAGGCATGGACTTTTACAGGCGTGGATTTTTTTAAAACATCGTTAAGACCCTAATTAGAGTCGCGGATTTTTTTATAAATGTTTTTAAGAGCCTACTTATAGGCGTGGTTTTTACGGGTCTACTTATAGGGGTGGATTTTTAAAACCTACTTTGAAGAGCATACTTATAGGCGTGGATTTTTAAAAAATATTTTTAAGAGCCTACATATAGGCGTGGATTTTTAAAAAAATATTTTTAAGAGCCTACATATAGGCGTGGATTTTTATAAATATTTTCAAGAGCATATTTATAGGCGTGGTTTTATAAAACCTATTTTTAAGAGCATATTTATAGGCGTGGATTTTTAAAACCTATTTTTAAGAGCATATTTATAGGCGTAGATTTTTATAAATATTTTCAAGATCATATTTATAGGCGTGGATTTTTAAAACCTATTTTTAAGAGCATATTTGTAGGCGTGGATTTTTAAAACCTATTTTTAAGAGCTTATTTATTGGCGTGGATTTTTATAAATATTTTCAAGAGCTTATTTATTGGCGTGGATTTTTATAAATATTTTCAAGAGCATATTTATAGCGTGGATTTAAAAAATTAAGAGCATACTTATGGCGTGGATTTAAAAAATTAAGAGCATACATATGGGCGTGAATTTTTTTAAAATAACTTTTAAGAGCCTATTTATAGGAATGGATTTTTTAAAACTATTTTTAGAGCCTACTTATAGGCGTGGATTTCATAGAAATAACTTTTAAGAGCCTACTTATGGGAGTGGATTTTTTAAAAATATTTTTAAGAGCCTACTTATAGGCGTGGATTTCTTAGAAATAACTTTTAAGAGCCTACTTATAGGCGTGGATTTCTTAGAAATAACTTTTAAGAGCCTACTTCTGGGTGTGTATTTTTTAAAAATTTCTTTATAGGCGTTTATTTTTTTGCAAATATTTTTAAAGCGTACTTATAGGCGTGGTTGTTGTTACTTATTTAAAAAAATATTTTTAAGAGCATACTTATAGGCGTGGACTTTTAAAAATAGTTTTTAAGAGCATGTTTAAACGCGGGGTTTTTTGTTTAATAAGTTTTAATGGTCCCACAATAAGCTTGGATTTTTTAAACATATTTTTATAGCCTACCTCCAGGTGTGAATTTAAAAAAAAATATTTTTCTACAACATACTAGGTTTAAATTTAAATTTTTTCTATTATATTGTTTTTGCAATCCAATTATATTTATTATTTTTGGATTTCAGCCAGACCAAATGGCAGCAACAGTCAGACAGACAGACAGCTCGTCATTATCAAAATCAATTCTTCACAAAACACACATCAATTAATTGTTTGATATGAAATTTGAATTTTAATTAAAAATCCACCACAATTTATATCTACAATTTGGCAAACAGCATAGCCTATGCGAACGTGCATGTCTCTCTGTATATCTGTGTGTGTGTGTGTGTGTTTGGTCGGTCTGTGATCTAAAAATCCTAAACATGACAGACAGCCGGCCCATGACATCGAATTTCAAATTGAAAATCCAAAATGTTACAACAGCAATAACAACAACAATGAAATAATATTTTGTTATGGCCTAAACCCTGACACAAAATCAAATTACAATATTAACACTTAACTCTTGGCATCTGTCCAATAATAATAATAGTCGTAATGGAAATAATCAATGCCCCCCAAAAACTGAACATCATTTTCAGAAATTATTCCATCATAAAGAGCTTCAAACGCACACACACACACACTTTGTGATGGATATCACAATTTTCGGAATTTCTAATTACCAATAAATTTTGAATTAAACGAACAAGCCGGAGATATCAGTTAATTAAGGGATATATGGGGACGTTCGGATGTCACCATGTTCTGCTGCAGTTTGCAGCACTGACGACTGCATGCCAAAATATGGGTTAGAGCAATCGAATAAATCATTGCTTCGAATTATGAGCTTGATGCTCATATTGTCTTTGTTGTTGTTACTCATTATCATCATCATGATTGTCGTTTGTTGCAAAACAAAAGGGAAATCCTACCGAGATTTAGATAATGATTTTTGTGTGCGGGGCAATGATTTGAGAGATGCGTAGATACAGTTGAGGGTAAAAGTATTATGACAAGGTATACTTTTAGGCGTACATTTTTACAAACCCTTTTCTGAGGACTGCCTTGAAAGACATGGATTTTTTAAAATATTTTTATGAGCCTAGTTATAGGCGTGGATTTTTTCAAAATATTTTTAAAGGCCTACTTATAGGCGTGTATTTTTAAACGTATTTATAAGAACCTTCTTATTGGCGTGGATTTAAAAAAATATGTTTAAGAGTCTACTTATAGGTGTGGATTTTTTAAAAGCCTACTTATAGGCGTGTAATTTTAAAAGTATTTCTAAGAGCCTACTTATAGGCGTGGATTTTTTAAAATTAGTTTTAAGAGTCTACTTATAGGCGTAGATTTTTTAAAATTAGCAATATAGTTGTTCCCGTACTGTTCCCAATCAAGCCACAAATCTTCGAAATTCGCATATATCGTGGGAACTATTGTGTGGCCTATTCCGCTGCATGTTTGTGCGTGTTTATGTTTACATATTGTGCAACACAACAATATAATGTAATTTTAATTAGACCAACAAGAACAATAAACATATGTATGTCGGCACATCGTCGACATCATAATTAGAACATCAACAATCATTTTTCGTCATATTCGTTGGAAAAGCTTCTGCTTCTTCTATTCTGAATTTTGAGATATAACCTCAAATTATGAATACCTAAATACCACACACGCACAGAGAGACAGACACACTCACACACACCACTAACCGTATTAAATCCCATCGATGTGTGTGTTGTGTCATAAAGACAATACAATGGCTTTTGTTGCAAGTTTTACAAGCGTATTCGCATTTATTAATTGGGTGACATTTTGGAAAATGTATTTAAAAAATCGAACACAACAACAATAACAATATCATAATCTGTTCTATATTCAAAGTAGAACTACTTCAGTTCTAAATACTAATCAGAATCATAAACCTCGATATTGGGATATGTATTTAGCTCATTGAAGATGTTCGGGCAGCTTTTAGGACCAAATCCTAGAATTTTTAAGGATAACTTCTTAAAGTCTTTCAAAACTTTACTGATGGATCCACACAATTCTGCATATATTCTTAATGAAAATCCAGTCATTTTTGAAGACAGGCCTTCCTTTCCCTTAAAAATATTTCCTTTAGTACTCTGTCAGATCCACCCTAATATCTTTGTAATATTTGCCTACGTATTTATGACGCATATTTTCATTATATGTATTTAAGTGTGTATGAGTGTATGCGTTTACATTCCTTAAATGACACTTTGACATCATTTGAATTGCCATTCAAATGACATCATCGTCGTCATCATCATCATCGACATTTGTAATTATAATTTAATTGTCTGAATTCCTTGAAGTGCAAATTACAAGAGAACGACAAAAAAGGATGAAAGGATGGGGTGTTGCCTTCCACCAAGCAACAAAAAATAAATATTTGTTTTAATGAACTCAGACAAGGAACGATAAGGATAATAAACAATTATTTTAAACAATGCACGCCTATAAATGGGCTCTTAAAAATTATGTCAAAAAATCCGCGCCTAAAAGTGGGCTCTTAAAAATAATGTTAAACAATCCACGCCTAAAAGTAGGCTCTTATAAATAATGTTAAAAATCCACGGCTAAAAGTAGGCTCTTAAAAATAATGTTAAAAAAATCCACGCCCATAAGTAGGCACTTAAAACTAATTTTAAAAAATCTTAAAACTAATTTTAAAAAATCCACGCTCTTAAAAAAACCTAGGCTCTTAAAACTAATTTTAAAAAATCCACGCCTACAAGTAGGCTCTTAAAACAAATTTTAAAAAATCCACGCCTACAAGTATGCTCTTAAAACTAATTTTAAAAAATCCACGCTCTTAAAAAAATCTAGGCTCTTAAAACTAATTTTAAAAAATCCACGCCTATAAGTAGGCTCTTAAAACTAATTTTAAAAAATCCACGCCTATAAGTAGGCTCTTAAAACTAATTTTAAAAAATCCACGCCTATAAGTAGGCTCTTAAAACTAATTTTAAAAAATCCACGCCTATAAGTAGGCTCTTAAAACTAATTTTAAAAAATCCACGCCTACAAGTATGCTCTTAAAACTAATTTTAAAAATCCACGCTCTTAAAAAAATCTAGGCTCTTAAAACTAATTTTAAAAAATCCACGCCTACAAGTAGGCTCTTAAAACTAATTTTAAAAAATCCACGCCTATAAGTAGGCTCTTAAAACTAATTTTAAAAAATCCACGCTCTTAAAAAAATCTAGGCTCTTAAAACTAATTTTAAAAAATCCACGCCTACAAGTAGGCTCTTAAAACTAATTTTAAAAAATCCACGCCTATAAGTAGGCTCTTAAAACTAATTTTAAAAAATCCACGCCTATAAGTAGGCTCTTAAAACTAATTTTAAAAAATCCACGCCTACAAGTATGCTCTTAAAACTAATTTTAAAAATCCACGCTCTTAAAAAAATCTAGGCTCTTAAAACTAATTTTAAAAAATCCACGCCTACAAGTAGGCTCTTAAAACTAATTTTAAAAAATCCACGCCTATAAGTAGGCTCTTAAAACTAATTTTAAAAAATCCACGCTCTTAAAAAAATCTAGGCTCTTAAAACTAATTTTAAAAAATCCACGCTCTTAAAAAAATCTAGGCTCTTAAAACTAATTTTAAAAAATCCACGCTCTTAAAAAAATCTAGGCTCTTAAAACTAATTTTAAAAAATCCACGCTCTTAAAAAAATCTAGGCTCTTAAAACTAATTTTAAAAAATCCACGCCTATAAGTAGGCTCTTAAAACTAATTTTAAAAAATCCACGCCTATAAGTAGGCTCTTAAAACTAATTTTAAAAAATCCACGCCTATAAGTAGGCTCTTAAAACTAATTTTAAAAAATCCACGCTTATAAGTAGGCTCTTAAAACTAATTTTAAAAAATCCACGCCTACAAGTATGCTCTTAAAACTAATTTTAAAAATCCACGCCTAAAAAAATCTAGGCTCTTAAAACTAATTTTAAAAAATCCACGCCTACAAGTAGGCTCTTAAAACTAATTTTAAAAAATCCACGCCTATAAGTAGGCTCTTAAAACTAATTTTAAAAAATCCACGCTCTTAAAAAAATCTAGGCTCTTCTTAAAAAAATCTAGGCTCTTAAAACTAATTTTAAAAAATCCACGCTCTTAAAAAAATCTAGGCTCTTAAAACTAATTTTAAAAAATCCACGCTCTTAAAAAAAATCTAGGCTCTTAAAACTAATTTTAAAAAATCCACGCTCTTAAAAAAATCTAGGCTCTTAAAACTAATTTTAAAAAATCCACGCTCTTAAAAAAATCTAGGCTCTTAAAACTAATTTTAAAAAATCCACGCCCATAACTAGGCTCTTAGAACTATTCCGCCTATAAGTAGGCTCTTAAAACAAGTTTTTAAAAATCCACCCCATAAGTAGGCCCTTAAAACTAATTTTAAAAAATCCACGTCTATAAGTAGGCTCTTAAAACAAGTTTTTAAAAATCCACGTCAATAAGTAGGCTCTTAAAACTAATGTTAAAAAATCCACGCCTATAAGTAGGCTCTTAAAACTAATTTTAAAAAATTCACGCCTATAAGTAGGCTCTTAAAAATAATTTTAAAAAATCCACGCCATAAGTAGACTCTTAAAACTAATTTAAAGAAAATCCACGCCCATAAATAGGCTCTTAAAACAAATTTTAAAAAATTCACGCCCATAGGTGGGCTCTTACTAATTTTAAAAAACAACTCCTATAAGTATGCTCTACCTAAGGGTAAACCTTCTAAAATACTAAAAATATAGGAAAATATATTTTCCGCCCCTATAGGTAGACAATTGAGAAAATATTTTTTAGAGATTATCGCCTATAGGCCACCTAAAAAAATATATATTTTTTTAAATATACGCCTATAGTACCTCTAAAGTATTTTTAAATTCTCCCCTCTTCTTTGTAAGTCCGTGCAAAATATTTATATAAAATAATTTCCCCCAAAAAAATTAAATTCCTCCAATTTTTATTGATTTCTTTAACACCCACCCCCACACACAGTCTATAAAGTTTACCTACAAACACATACATACATCCATACATTTATTGCCAGTCGTCATAGTGTTGTAGGTAAGTTTGTTTCTTTGTTGTCGTTGTAGTTGTTTTTTTATTTTTTATTATTACTTTTGATATTGTTGCTGACACGACGTCGCATTGCCTTTAATTTATAACTGATGAAAATGATGATAAAAATCTTTTGTCGGCGTTTTTCCAGAACTACTTGTTGCAATTTCCGTTTGTTTGTTGGGTCGATATGCTTCGATTCGTAACCGCGTGAAGCAACGAGGATAATGAGGTGAAAGGAGATGAGAGAGCATTCTCTCTCTCTCATCATCTCTCCTGTTGCAAAGCAACAATTTTTGTGTTCCCATCAGGACGTCGAAGAGCCTTTATTGGATGGGGATGCCAGTATTTAATTCTCTTGAGGCGAAAATCGTTCTCTTTGGGGAGTAGTCACCAGCACAAATGTTACAAATGCGCAGGTACTTTATTTTATTATTTTTTTTCCTTTGACAAAAATAAAAACACATTTCCAAGGAAAAATCAATTTCAGCAGTGAAAGTTGCCCCGCAAAATAGCCGGGTGTTGGCTGGCTAGCTACACTCCCTTGTTTACTTTTATTTTTGCTTTTCATTGTCCTCATAATTTCAAAGGATGACGTAATTTTTCTTATTGTTATTAACATTAAAGGACATTTTGCATTTTTTCTTTAATTTATACGAACCTGCATAATCTCAAGGATTTGGTTCTCCCATATTTTTTTCACAACTAAAAAAATTGTCTTTATTTCTTTGTGAACTATGAGAAAATCCCTTTTTCCTCTGACATTCTAATAAAATATTCAACAGTTATTGTCTGGAATGTGGTTTTGTTTTGTCCTTTTTGCGTTGTTATTCCTTTGTGTTGTTTTGTTTTTCTCCCTTTCCTTTGGTAAGGACCTTTATTGCGCTGGCTGTTTTTTTCTACCCTCTTTTCTACGTCGTAAATGCAACAGTTTGAGTTTTTTCTTTTGCTAAACCTTCTCTTAGAATACAATATAACTCTTATACACCTTTTAAATATGATTTCTCATATACATTTTGCAATTATTATATAAAATTCTCTTTGAAAATTATAACCCCTTTCAGAATATTTTTTATTGGTGTAAAGAGAACACGCATCTCTTTTACGGTGCAAAAATATAAAATTATATTATAACAGTTTAAAAATGAGAAATTATAGCAAAAATTTCCTTTCCATTCTTTTTATAGGAAAACACCGTAAAAATGTTTTAGAAAATCATCGCTTGAAATTAGGGCTTAAAACATATTTTTAACGAATTTCGCCTTAAGATATTCTTAAAAAAAAAATTTTAAATATCCAAGCCTAAGTGTAGGTCATGAAAAAAATATTTTTTAATAATCAACGCCTATTTTAGGCCATTAGATAATATCTTTACGAAATCCAAATTTTTTTGGGCCTTTACAAAATATTTATAAGAAATCAACACCTAGAAATAGGCCTTCGAAAATATTTTTAAAAAACTCTCGCCTAGAAATAAACCTTCAAAAGTATTTTTAAAAAATCCTCGGCTAGAAATAGGCCTTCAAAAATATCTTTAAAAAATCCACGCCTAGAAATAGGCATTCAAAAGTTTCATTTAAAAAATCCACGCCTAGAAATAGGCCTTCAAAAATATTTTTAAAAAATCCTCGCCTAGAAATAGGCCTTCAAAAATACCTTTAAAAAATCCACGCCTAGAAATAGGCCTTCAAAAGTTTTATTTAAAAAATCCTCGCCTAGAAATAGGCCTTCAAAAGTTTTATTTAAAAAATCCTCGCCTAGAAATAGGCCTTCAAAAATACCTTTAAAAAATCCACGCCTAGAAATAGGCCTTCAAAAATATTTTTAAAAAATCCATGTCTATATTTGGCCTCCTAAAAAATATTTTTAAAAAAGCTATGCCTAGAAATTTAACTTTTTTTAAATCTGCGCATAGAGATAGACCCTCAAAAAATATTTTTAAAAATCCACATAGGCCTTAAAGACTAGTTTTTAAAACTCCACGCCTTAAAAAATATTTTCAAAAAATCCTTACTTACTTAACTGGCGTGTGACAGAACTTTCGTTCCATAAGCCGAGCTTAAAAAAGATTTCCTTGCGCGTCAGTCTTTTGCGCAGTTGTTTCCAATTTGAAAGACCACATTCGGGAATTTTGTCTTCCACGTGATCTTTCCATCGCCTTCGTGGTCTACCACTTCTGCGTGAACCATCAGCTGATTCGCTTTTATATGCCTTCTGGGCTGGGGCATCTTCATCCAGGTCAATATGTCTAACAATGTCGATGTCCGAGAATAGCTGGTACAACTCATAGTTCATTCGACAGCGATATTCACCGTCAGCGCAGATCGGCTCATAGATCTTTCAAAGAATTTTTCTCTCAAACACTCCAAGAGCTGCCTCATCTGCTTGTGCAAGTACCCATGCTTCAGATTCATATAACAGCACGGGTAGTATCAACGTGTTGTATATATCGATGTCATCGGCGTAGGCGAGTAACATGTGTTGTTTGGTGTACAGAGTGGCATTTCTGTTCACTTTTGCCTCTCGTATGACCTTTTCCAGCAGGATTTTTAAAAGGTCACACGTTCGGTATTAAAGGGCTCCGATAGGTCCTTTCCGACTTTAACTGCTGACATTGTGCCATTTAAAGTTATCCTGCGTAGTCGAATTAATTTTGCAGGAATGCCAACCGTATACATGGCTTTATACACCTCTGAACGGATAGGGCTGTCGAATGCGGCTTTATAGTCGACGAATAGGTGAAATGTATCGCTGTGTTGTTCATGGGTTTATTCTAGGATTTGACGCAGAGTGAAATTCCGGTCAATGGTGTATTTGTCAGGTCTGAAGCCGCATTGGTATGGGAAGGAGACTTATTCCTCTATAGTTGGCACATATCGTCTTGTCTCCGTTTTTGTGCACAGGACAAAGGATGCTGAGGTTCCTATCATTGGACATGCATTCCTCTAGCAGAATTGTACTAATCACCTGGTGCTGCTCCTTACCAACATCTGACCACCAGCCTTGAATAGTTCGGCTTGTAACCCATCGGCACCTGCTGCTTTATTATTCTTCAGCCGATTGATTGCTATTCTGACCTCATCTTGGCTAGGTGGTATACACTCTACACCGTCATCTATTATTGGTTCTGGAGTATTCTCTTCACAGCTACTATTTGATATCAGAAGCTTTTCAAAATGCTCCTTCCAGATCCTCAGCACGCTGCCTGTATCTGTCACCAGGATGTGTCTGTACCAAAGTCTTCGGTTTGGTGTATTACTCGTTGGTTGAATATTCGGACTTCATTCTCACTCCTGTACATCTCGATTTGTTCACGCTCACGTTTTGCTACTGCCTGCAGGGTTACGCTCTACGCTGGGTATTTCACATCGGTACCATTACGACACTCCTGATCGTACCAGGGGTTTCTTGGTGGTTGCTTTTTGTACCCAAGCATTGCTTTGCTGCAGTTTGTAGGGAGTGTGCAATTCTCTGCCACTGTGCTTCTATATTATTATCGGGACAAGGGGTGCTTTCGTCAAGCAGTTGGGTAAGTTGAGCGGAGTAGGCTTTTGTCATCTGTTGTGTTTGCAGCTTTTCGACGTCAAATTTCAGTGTTACATTATATCGCACCTTTGCTGCTACATTAAGACGCGTGCGAGCCTTGGCTGCCACAAGGTAATGGTCCGAATCGATGTTCGCTCCTCAGATCGATCAGAAGTCTAAAATACTGGATGAATGCCTTCCGTCTATCACAACATGATCGATTTGATTTCTCGTTGTTCGATCGGGGGAAATCCAAGTGGCCTTGTGTATATCGAGATGCTTGAATCTGGTGCTGCTAACTACCATGTCTTTTGCTGCCGCAAAGTCAATCAACCCCATGCCGTTGTCTGATGTTTCTTCATGGAGGCTGAATTTTCCGACGGTGGGGCCAAAGATGTTTTCCCTTCTGATTTTTGCATTAAAAACTCCTAGCAGAATTTTAATGTCATAGCCAGGGCAACGATCATATGCTGTTTCTAGGCGCTCGTAAAATATGTCCTTGGTCTGTTCATATTTATCTTCGGTCGGAGCATGGGCGCAAAGAGTGATATATACGGATTATAGCAATTCGCTCATCTACTGGAGTGAATCTCGAGACGAGGTCTTTTATTCTCCTTTTAACCATAAATCCGCAGCCAAATTCATGTCTCGTTTCATGGCAGCTATAATAGAGTGCCTAATCGTCTAATTTACTTACGCCTGTCCCATTCCATCGCATTTCCTTTAAGGCAATAATATCGGCTTTGTACTTCTTGAGTACATCCGCCAAAGCGAACACTGCGCCTGTTCTGTACAACGTGCGAACATTCCAAGTGTAGATTCGCAGATCGTGGTCCTTTATACGGTATTCATTTTCGTTGCTTTTTCATAGTACTATTTTTTTCCGAGTGTGGGTAACTTAACCCGACGCCTCAACCCATATTTTTATAATTCTTATGGGTTAACTCGCGGCACATATCGGCTCAATATTTCAACGGGTGATGAAAATATTTACCCCAGGTAACACCGTGGTTAGGTAAGTGTCCACAATTGAGATGAAAGAG
This sequence comes from Musca vetustissima, assembly GCF_032173495.1. NCBI lineage: Eukaryota > Metazoa > Arthropoda > Insecta > Diptera > Muscidae > Musca > Musca vetustissima. The sequence goes on along the minus strand of NW_026873134.1, from coordinate 6,224 downwards.
GGGCCAAGATAATCCTGGGCTTCGTCATGTTAAAGACAATCAGAGCCGTTGTCACGTTTCAAATAAACCACACCTTAAAAAATATTTTCAAATAAGCCACGCCTAGAAATGGGCCTTCACATATTTTTAAAATCCACGTCTAGAGATAGGCTTTAAAAACTATTTTTAAAGCCCACGCCGATATGTGGCCTCCTAAAAATATTTTTTAAAAAATCAACGCCTCTTTGTAGACCTTCTAAAAACATTTTTTAAAAATAGGCTCCTATATGGGGCCTTCTTAAAAATTTAAAAAAAAAAAAAAATCCAGGCCTATAGTTAGACCTCCTAAAAATATTTTTTAAATCAAATTTTTATTTTTGTGGATATTTTTCGGGCCTTTGCAGATTTTTTTCATTTCTATAGAAAAAAATATTTATTTATTTTTAGCAACTGCGGAATAGTTTTACGAAAAAAATTATTAATTGAACCTGATTTTTTTATAAATATCCCCTCGTACTCCTTTCGGCTTCCCCGTCCAATCCAAAGTGTGCTGCGAATCATCAACAATGTATCGATCGTAAAATATTTAAAGCAAATACTTGAAACAAAGAAACACACAGCCACCCGAAACCAATCAAATTTAAAGCATCCTTCTCTCCCGGAAACATTCACTTAGAAACGGAAACACTTTCACAGAACAACACTTCGACAAGAGCCACTGTACTGGGCCAAAAACCAACGATACCAACGGAATCCCTTCTTGCAGCGAATCAATGAATGAATGAAAGAAACGAATGAACGAAGCAACATTTGACAGTATCGATTTGTGTTGAAGTTTGTGTTTGCCCAACTAGAAGGCGTTGAAGGTTGATAGGAGGGAGTGGAGGATACAACTGTGGTTAAAGGAAGGTGTATTGGTGGGTGGATAAAAACAAATTGACATAGTAGCTGGGAAAACGAATTGAACACGTTAAACAAAATACTCTTCTGCAAAAAGGATAACAACATGCACAAACTAGTATCGTTATCATCATCAGCAGCAGGACCTTTTTTCTTCTTAAATACCAGACGACAGATACACCAGGATCGATGGAATATCTATTTCCAAAAGTGATTAAAAATGCAATTGAGTGTAAAAAACAAAGAACCATGCAGTTCGAACGAAAAAAAAAATGAAAGAACTTTAAAAAGAAAAACACGCAACTGAGAATAAATACTCATCAAGGATATACCAAACAAAAAAGGACATGATAAATTACGAAGTAGTGTTTATTTTACTATCCGCTCCATTGTCACTTTATTCATTGATTTCAATTAATTTATATTGCCAGGATTCAGGATTGGATGATAGCAGCATTATAATGCAATTGTAACAGCAGAGGTGGGCAACCTAGCAAGCAGATTTTTTCTATAACATAAAAGGGAACAATCCTCAGGACGTAAGCATTTTTTCTATAGCAAAAAACATCCACAGAGGGCTGAGAATTTTTTTTTTCTAAAACTATCCTCAGAGTACTGAGGAATTTTTTTCTATAGAAAAAACAATCCTCAGAGTACTGAGGAATTTTTTTCTATAGAAAAAACAATCCTCAGAGTACTGAGGAATTTTTTTTTTATAGAAAAAACAATCCTCAGAGTACTGAGGAATCTTTTTCTATAGAAAAACAATCCTTAGAGTACTGAGGAAAAATCGTCAGAACTGAGGAATTTTTTCTATAGAAAAAAGAATCCTCAGAGTACTAAGGAATTTTTTTCTATAGAAAAAACAATCCTCAGAGTACTGAGGAATTTTTTTCTATAGAAAAAACAATCCTCAGAGTACTGAGGAATTTTTTTCTATAGAAAAAACAATCCTCAGAGTACTGAGGAATTTTTTTCTATAGAAAAAACAATCCTCAGAGTACTGAGGAATTTTTTTCTATAGAAAAAACAATCCTCAGAGTACTGAGGAATTTTTTTCTATAGAAAAAACAATCCTCAGAGTACTGAGGAATTTTTTTCTATAGAAAAAACAATCCTCAGAGTACTGAGGAATTTTTTTCTATAGAAAAAACAATCCACAGAGTACTGAGGAATTTTTTTCTATAGAAAAAACAATCCTCAGAGTTTTGTTTTTTCTATAGAAAAAACAATCCTCAGAGTACTGAGGAATTTTTTTCTATAGAAAAAACAATCCTCAGAGTACTGAGGAATTTTTTTCTATAGAAAAAACAATCCTCAGAGTACTGAGGAATTTTTTTCTATAGAAAAAACAATCCTCAGAGTACTGAGGAATTTTTTTCTATAGAAAAAACAATCCTCAGAGTACTGAGGAATTTTTTTCTATAGAAAAAACAATCCTCAGAGTACTGAGGAATTTTTTTCTATAGAAAAAACAATCCTCAGAGTACTGAGGAATTTTTTTCTATAGAAAAAACAATCCTCAGAGTACTGAGGAATTTTTTTCTATAGAAAAAACAATCCTCAGAGTACTGAGGAATTTTTTTCTATAGAAAAAACAATCCTCAGAGTTTTGTTTTTTCTATAGAAAAAACAATCCTCAGAGTACTGAGGAATTTTTTTCTATAGAAAAAACGATCTTCAGAGTACTGAGGAATTTTTTTCTATAGAAAAAACAATCCTCAGAGTACTGAGGAATTTTTTTCTATAGAAAAAACAATCCTCAGAGTACTGAGGAATTTTTTTCTATAGAAAAAACAATCCTCAGAGTACTGAGGAATTTTTTTCTATAGAAAAAACAATCCTCAGAGTACTGAGGAATTTTTTCTATAAAAAAAAAACAATCCTAAGAGCAGTGAGGAATTTTGTCTATAGAAAAAAACAGTTCTCAGAGTACTGAAGATTTTTTTTCGATAAAAAAAACAGTCCTCAGAGTACTGACGAATTTTTTTCCATAGAAAAAACTGTCCTCATAGCACTGAGGAATTTTTTTTCTATAGAAAAAACTTGACGACGCAAGGGTTTCACGATTTTTTTCTATAAAAAAAACAATCCTCAGAGTACTGAGGAATTTTTTTCTATAGAAAAAACGATCTCAGAGTACTGAGGAATTTTTTTCTATAGAAAAAACAATCCTAAGAGTACTGAGGAATTTTTTTCTATAGAAAAAACAATCCTCAGAGTACTGAGGATTTTTTTTCTATAGAAAAAACAATCCTCAGAGTACTGAGGAATTTTTTTCTATAGAAAAAACAATCCTCAGAGTACTGAGGAATTTTTTTTTATAGAAAAAACAGCCTGCTGAGAAATTTTTTTCTATAGAAAAAACAATCCTCAGAGTACTGAGGATTTTTTTCTATAGAAAAAACAATCCTCAGAGTACTGAGGAATTTTTTTCTATAGAAAAAACAATCCTCAGAGTACTGAGGAATTTTTTTCTATAGAAAAAACAATCCTCAGAGTACTGAGGAATTTTTTTCTATAGAAAAAACAATCCTCAGAGTACTGAGGAATTTTTTTCTATAGAAAAAACAATCCTCAGAGTACTGAGGAATTTTTTTCTATAGAAAAAACAATCCTCAGAGTACTGAGGAATTTTTTTCTATAGAAAAAACAATCCTCAGAGTACTGAGGAATTTTTTTCTATAGAAAAAACAATCCTCAGAGTACTGAGGAATTTTTTTTCTATAGAAAAAACAATCTTCGACCAAGGCTACTAAGGATTTTTTTCTATAGAAAAAACAATCCTCAGAGTACTGAGGAATTTTTTTCTATAGAAAAAACAATCCTCAGAGTACTGAGGAATTTTTTTCTATAGAAAAAACACCTCAACGCGAGGTACTGACGAATTTTTTTCTATAGAAAAAAATCAATCCTAGAATTTTTTTCTAAACAATCCTCAGAGTACTGAGGAATTTTTTTCTATAGAAAAAACAATCCTCAGAGTACTGAGGAATTTTTTTCTATAGAAAAAACAATCCTCAGAGTACTGAGGAATTTTTTTCTATAGAAAAAACAATCCTCAGAGTACTGAGGAATTTTTTTCTATAGAAAAAACAATCCTCAGAGTACTGAGGAATTTTTTTCTATAGAAAAAACAATCCTCAGAGTACTGAGGAATTTTTTTCTATAGAAAAAACAATCCTCAGAGTACTGAGGAATTTTTTTCTATAGAAAAAACAATCCTAAGAGTACTGAGGAATTTTTTTCTATAGAAAAAACAATCCTCATACTGCTGAGGAATTTTTTTCTATAGAAAAAACAATCTTCAGAGTACTGAGGAATTTTTTTCTATAGAAAAAACAATCCTCAGAGTACTGAGGAATTTTTTTATAAAAAAAACAATCCTCAGAGTACTGAGGAATTTTTTTCTATAGAAAAAACAATCCTCAGAGTACTGAGGAATCCTCAGTGATCTTTTTTTTTTCTAGAGTACTGAGGAATTTTTTTCTATAGAAAAAACAATCCTAAGAGTACTGAGGAATTTTTTTCTATAGAAAAAACAATCCTCAGAGTACTGAGAAAAAAACAATCCTCAGAGTACTGAGGAATTTTCTTTTCTATAGAAAAAACAATCCTCAGAGTACTGAGGAATTTTTTTCTATAGAAAAAACAATCCTCAGAGTACTGAGGAATTTTTTTCTATATCCTCAGAAAAAAAACAATCCTCAGAGTACTGAGGAATTTTTTTCTATAGAAAAAACAATCCTCAGAGTACTGAGGAATTTTTTTCTATAGAAAAAACAATCCTCAGAGTACTGAGGAATTTTTTTCTATAGAAAAAACAATCCTCAGAGTACTGAGGAATTTTTTTCTATAGAAAAAACAATCCTCAGAGTACTGAGGAATTTTTTTCTATAGAAAAAACAATCCTCAGAGTACTGAGGAATTTTTTTCTATAGAAAAAACAATCCTCAGAGTACTGAGGAATTTTTTTCTATAGAAAAAAACAATCCTCAGAGTACTGAGGAATTTTTTTCTATAGAAAAAACAATCCTCAGAGCACTGAGGATTTTTTTTCTATAGCAAAAACAATCCTCAGAGTACTGAGGAATTTTTTTCTATAGAAAAAAACAATCCTCAGAGTACTGAGGAATTTTTTTCTATAGAAAAAACAATCCTCAGAGTACTGAGGAATTTTTTTCTATAGAAAAAACAATCCTCAGAGTACTGAGGAATTTTTTTCTATAGAAAAAACAATCCTCAGAGTACTGAGGAATTTTTTTCTATAGAAAAAACAATCCTCAGAGTACTGAGGAATTTTCTTTTCTATAGAAAAAACAATCCTCAGAGTACTGAGGAATTTTCTTTTCTATAGAAAAAACAATCCTCAGAGTACTGAGGAATTTTTTTCTATAGAAAAAACAATCCTCAGAGTACTGAGGAATTCTTTTCTATAGAAAAAACAATCCTCAGAGTACTGAGGATTTTTTTTATAAAAAAAAACAATCCTCAGAGTACTGAGGATTTTTTTCTATAGAAAAAACAATCCTCAGAGTACGGAATTTTTTCTATAGAAAAAACAATCCTCAGAGTACTGAGGAAATAGAAAAAACAATCCTCAGAGTACTGAGGAATTTTTTTCTATAGAAAAAACAGTCCTCAGAGTACTGAGGAATTTTTTTCTATAGAAAAAACAGTCCTCAGAGTACTGAGGAATTTTTTTCTATAGAAAAAACATTCCTCAGAGTACTGAGGAATTTTTTTCTATAGAAAAAACAATCCTCAGAGTACTGAGGAATTTTTTTCTATAGAAAAAACAATCCTCAGAGTACTGAGGAATTTTTTTCTATAGAAAAAACAATCCTCAGAGTACTGAGGAATTTTTTTCTATAGAAAAAACAATCCTCAGAGTACTGAGGAATTTTTTTCTATAGAAAAAACAATCCTCAGAGTACTGAGGAATTTTTTTCTATAGAAAAAAACAATCCTCAGAGTACTGAGGAATTTTTTTCTATAGAAAAAAACAATCCTCAGAGTACTGAGGAATTTTTTTCTATAGAAAAAACAATCCTCAGAGTACTGAGGAATTTTTTTCTATAGAAAAAAACAATCCTCAGAGTACTGAGGAATTTTTTTCTATAGAAAAAACAATCCTCAGAGTACTGAGGATTTTTTTTATAAAAAAAAACAATCCTCAGAGTACTGAGGAATTTTTTTCTATAGAAAAAACAATCCTAAGAGTACTGAGGAATTTTTTTCTATAGAAAAAACAATCCTCCGGCTACTGAGGAATTTTTTCTATAGAAAAAAAAATCCTCCGACTTCTGAGAATTTTTTTCTATAGAAAAAACAATCCTCATAGT